>NC_081360.1:24768532-25068532 GCF_030684315.1 Stegostoma tigrinum | reverse complement strand
CTCACAGAATATTCTTGCTTTATGCAGTAGGCAGTAGAACCATTAAGAATGTTCAAGCTCTCACGTTTATATAGCAGTCGTCAAAATCAGCAAAAGAAGGGGAACTACTGTCTTTTGAAAAACAATAAAAATCTTTTCAACTGTGTGAGGATTGCTAAATACTAATACTAATCTCCGTACTATTATTTCATTGAGTTCTTAATTCAAATGGGGCTGCTGTTCTACTGAAACTCTCAGCTCAGGCAAATAGTACACAGTACAAAACACATTGAATAAACACTTCAATTTATTTGAAATTAACAGATTTTTTACAGCAGTAGAGAGGATTACTTGAAGGAGTCACTTATTATTGAAGTTATTAATGAGGTGCAAAGACCTTATTTTATTCCCCAAAATGTATTATAATGTAAAAGCTTTCAACGGGAAAGAGAAATAGCACTACTTACCTGACGTGGCAGTTGCCTACAAACACAAATAGTGCTCATGGTGTGGACTATTACTGATGATACAGTGTGATGTGTGACTGAGCTATAGTAGTACCTTCTGCTTTGGTTTTTAGATATTTTTAATCAAACAGTTCAGAAGAGTTATTTTGCACATCCAGAGAGGGTGGGACTTGAACTCAGGCCTCATGGAGCAAAGATAGGATGCTACCACAGTGCCACAATAACTTTGCAGTGAGTTCTAATTTTTCTCTATTTAACCAATTTTTCTAATCAACCTGCTCAGAGATGCTGTCACACACCTCCTGGAGCAGGTGAGACTTGAACCTGGGCCTCCCACCTGCAGTGATTTTTACTTCATGATGATGAATATACTCAGCTTAGCTCTGCTCGGCTAGTAACATTGTCTTAGAGTCAGCAGCACACAGAAGAGGAATTTTGATGAGCATTGACGGTGGCAAAATATTTGTCGGCTCAAAGGAAATTGTACTAAACTCCAATGCTCCCCTGCTGCTTGTTTGATGGACATGGAAATCACAGGAGAAAGTGGTCATTATTTGATCATTTAATCTGCAAACAGATTTAACCCTCAAAATTAACTGTTACAAATGCTTGAAGAAAGTTTGACAAAAAAAAGTTGAAATTTGAGAGGTTGACGTGGTCCATTGGTTTGATATTGAAGCTTATGTGGTTTGAATCTCTTAATTAACAAAGGTATTCTACAGAAGGAGTTTCAGTGAACAATTCATCTGCATGAGGGTAAGTAACAAAATTAAGAACACTTGCGCATGAAAAAAGGATTGAAACAGGAAATGCTGATAAAGCTTGGCTCATATTCTTAGAGGCCTGCTCCTTCGAGGCATTTCAATATAATCTGACAGATCTATTTCCACTTCAACCATTGCCAGCTTGAAAACTGTTGAAAGCTATCTTACAATATGATTAAGTTCAATGGAGCAATTAAAATGGAGAACTCTGAGAAAAACTTTTTTTTGTTTTAAATAAGGTTGGCTTCAACTGGAATAGACAGTCCACAGGAAACTGGGGTGTTCATGGACAAAATAACAGAAGGTTGGTGTTTAAAAAACAAGGTGAAGCTTTAAGAGGCAAGAATCCTGTCTGACAAAATGGATAGCTATTGACAAGTAGCAAGATAAAAGACAACAATAAAGCCAAAAAGGAAAGACATTCAAAATGCAATAATGTACAGGTCCTGGTCAAATGGAAAGATACAAAGAACAGCAAGGGGTGACAAAACACAGTGTGTGAAAAGCAACTTTAAAGGGATATCAAAATCAATACAAATTTTAGATACATTAGTAAAAAAGTGCTCAGGAGCAAAGCAGCTAACTTGTAATCTAATAATGACGATATTGTCAATGAAATAAGAAAATGGACTATAGGGTATGTTGGCCAATTGCTTTGCTTTAATATTTGCTGTAAAGAGGAAAGGTCAGCATGCCAGACATCAGAGATTAACAAAGTTATAGTAATGAAAAATATAATGGCACTAAACAGTTACAGATCCCCAGAACCAGATGGCTTCAATCCCAAGGTTTTAGAGGAAGTAGGCACAGAAGCTTTAATTACAAACTTCCAAAGTTCTCTCAGTTTGCAAGCTGTTCTTTCAGATTGGAAAATTGCATATTTCGTTCTTCTATTTAACAAAGCCGGAAGGGGGAAACTGGGGAATTGCAGAGTTGAACATCTGTTGTTAGAAAATTCATGAAGTCTATAATTAAGCATTGTGTGACTGAACACTTTGACATTTTCAATAATCAGAGAAAACATGGACTTGTAAAAGGTAGGTCATTCCTAATGAATGCGATTTGCATTTTTTTTGAACTGGTGGAAAGTGAAATGTCTAAAGAAATCATGTATATGAACTTTCAGAAAGTATTTGGTACAGATTGCTAGCTAAAGTTCATGTTCATGAAAATGAAAACAAATTTTTGAACTGATTAGTAAAGGTCATAGTTCCTCAGTTGTGAAATATATTAATGGAGACAGATCTATCAGCACTAAGGGGAATGGGGATAGTGTGGGAAGGTGCAATTGTGAAACCTTGTTGAGTTGCAAGAGGAGACAGAGTGTCAGGAAAATGGTTTGCTTCTCTAATTGAGGGGACTATGACCTAGTGGGAAAGAATTTTACATTAATCAGGTTGGTGATGGTAGGAGAAACAGAAGGGTGCAGTTTATGCACTCAGCCTTACTCTGTGGTCTCTCCCCCTCACAATTATATGGTGATTGGTCAATTCATGGCCTGAAAATTAATGGCTCAGGTCAGGACAGAAACCAGTGAAAAAGACAGACATCAGTTGGGGGTGGGGGATGGGAAGCTCTTGTTTGGTAAGTTAAAGGGTCTACTGCAATATCTGACAAACCAGCTGGGAGCCCGAGCACTGTAGACTCACTGAGTTAGTAACAACTGCAGGCAAACTTTGAAAGACCAAGTCCTCCTCAAGTGCTAACCACAACCATAACTGTTTCTATTTCAACAACGGCCAGTCCAGTGAGCAGACATTCACTTGACAGTTCTGAGGAAAGATCACCGGATCCAAAACGTTAACTTTGATTTTTTTTCTTTACAGATGCTGCCAGACCTGCTGAGCTTTTCCAGCAACTTCTGTCTTTGTTCATTTGGCAGTCTTTCTGGAGCAAAGGCAGAATCATATTCAACCCCAAGGGTCGATGGTGACTCCCTGCATGTCCTCCTCTAGGCTATGATTGAATTGTAGGAGATTCTCATTCCAAAGGATGGGAAGAGGGGACATCCCTGCCTGATCAAGCAAGCCTGCCTGGAGTTGGCAGAGCAGATCAATAGCTATGGGTTCATCTATAGGAAGTAGCTCCAGTACCGCAAGAACCCAAACGGCTTTCTCAAATTGAACTCAGATCAATTTCCTCAGCTCCCTTACAGTTTCAATTACAGACTCCAACTGTTCACTTCTGTTTTCTCATCAGGCCTTATGTTTCATATTTGTACTACTAGGTCAACCCTGTTGCGACCCTTAACTCCAACACCACCCACGATAGAACTCAGAAGACCAGCATTAAAGTTTCGAGAAGCAAAAAAATTGTGATCAATTGGGTCTATAATTGACTCCAATGCTCTTTAATTGCTGGTAAACAGAAGGCTCCTCGCTTTATGCTCCAATTGTCTTCCACACTATAGCATTGGGCAACTTTACTCCGCAGCACGAGGGAAAGCTGCTCAAGCTCAGAATGTAAAATACTCCCCACAGTACTTGATGATGATGATTTTCGTTTCACCCTCAATTATTAGAAACAGAAAACATCAAATAAAGGAGCAGGAGGAGGAGATTCAGCCCTTTATTCATACTATACCACTCAATATGATCACAGCTGTCCATCCAACCCAGTAACCTGCTCTTGTTTCCTCCCCATACCCATTAGACCTAAGAACTATATCTAACTCGTTGAAAACTTTCAATGTTTTGGTGTTTGCTGCTTTCTGTGGCAGAGAATTCTGCAGGTTCACTTGGGTGAAGGAAATTTTCATCTCAGTTCCCCCGCTGGCGTTGATGCCTGCTTCTGGATCCCTGATCATCAGGAACACCCTTCCTGTACTTATCCTGTCCAAATCTGTCAAAATGTTATAGATCTCTGGGATCCTCCTTATTCTTCGAAATTCCAGTGAATATAGTCCTAACTGATCCAGTCTGTCTTTACACGTCAGTCCTGCTATTCCAGGAATCAGTCTGGTAGACCTTTGCTGCACTCCACCCATGGCCAGAAATTTCTTCCTCATATAAGGAAACCAAAACTGCACACAATATCCCAGGTGTGGTCTCCCCAGGGTGCTGTATTTCTGCAGCAAGACATCCCTGTTCCTGTACTCAAATCCTCTCGCTATGACGACCACATACCATTTTCCTTTATCGTTGCCTGTTGCAGCTTTATGCTTATTTTCAGTGTTTGATGCACGAGGGCACCCAGGTTTCGTTGCACCTCACATGGTGTGGAGGACGCAGAGAGGCTATAGGTCCATTTAGGTAAGTTGAGTATATGAGCATATACATGACGGATGTGGGATAACATGGATAAATGTGAAGGCACCCACTTCAAAAACCGAATGGAAGAGTATTATTTAAATGGTGATAGATTGAGAAATATTGATGCACAAAGCGACCTGGATTTTCTCGTGCACTGAAAGCAAGCATGCAGGTGCAACAAGCGGTGAGACAGGCAAATAGAATGTTGGCCCTCATTGTAAAAAGACTTGTTTAACTACAGGAATGGGGAAATCTTGCCTGCAGCCTCACCAAGTCTTACCTTTGTGAGAACACACAGAGTACTGTGTGCAGATTTGGTTTCTTTGCTTAAGAAAAGATATGCTCGGCACAGAGTGAGTGCACTGAATGTTCACCAGATTGATCCCTTGCATGCGAGATTGTTATATGAGGAGAAGTTGGTCAAGCAAGCCTGTGTTCACTGCAGTTCAGAAGGATGATAGGGATCTCACTCAAGCATATAAAATTCTGACAGGCCTGAACCACTTCAATGCAGGGATGATGTTTCCCCTGTCTGGAGGTTCCAGATCAAGGGGTCACAATCTCAAGATACACAGCAGGTCATTTCAGACTGACGTAAGAAATTTCTTCACCCAGAAGGTGGTGAGACTATGGAATTCTCTACCACAGAAGGCTGTGGAGAAAACATCACTGAATAAAGTTAAGAAAGAAATACAGGTTTCTTGAAGCTAAGGGCATGAAGGAACGCAGGGAGAGATGACACTGAGAACAAAGATTAGCCACAATTGTGTTGAATAGAAGAGTGGGCCCAACGGGCAAAATGACTCAATTCTGCTCTCTTTTTCTGTTTCATGTGACCTGTACTTGTGTCTTGTCACCATTACTACAGACACTGCTTCCATTTCAATGTTTAGTTAACCAGAAATCTTGCTGTCCATATTCTATCATACCCTTAAATCCCAGATCCAACTACTAAACTTATACTGGCTGCCTTGTTCCCCAATAACCCCATCTTAAAATTCTCATTCTCAGTTTTAAATTCACTTAGTCTTGTTCTGACTTGAACCCTCTTTGCTGGCGTCTATTTTTGCATTCTCCTCTAATTCCAGTTTGTGGAAAACTTTGTTGCACATTGATCTGCTTAACCCTCACCGGAGCCCTTGTTGACTTACGTTGGATCTATTTTGTACTCTGCAGTTACTCCCTTTGTCACTTACTTGGTGGGAGAGCTTTCAGCAGGTTGTTATCTTTTCACTTGAGAAGTTCTTCTTTGTGCTTATCTATGAAGTGCAGCATTGGTTATTCATGTGTCTTTTTTCTATGAAATGCGTTGAGATGTTCTTTATATTAATGGCGCTTTAAAAATTACATTGGTCAATATAAAACCAATATTAAAACAGAGCAGAAACTGTAGGAAGTCCCTTTTAAGATCTATGTGACCTGAGGGAATCCTCAGATTATTGTTTTCAGTGAGACTCCTTACTGGGTATGGCAATGTTTGATATGTTTGTGTTAACTCATGCATGTGATGTTAAACTCCCATTCTCCTGTTTAAGATTGTAATCTCAGGCCTACATACGCCGGTAGTTATCATAAATTGTGTTGGAGAATGAAAGAAAGCAAGAGACTGAGGCAAATGCACAGTGATTGTACTTTACACAGGAGTACTGAAATTCTGTTAATGCTACGCCCAGGTCCTCCAATGATTCCCAGTTCGCTGGGCTAGCCTGGGCAATGGAGTGGTCACAGGGCCTTCAGTTTGGGAAGGGAAAATTGGCCATGTTTTCTGCTTATTAATGATCACACTAGGACGTTGACGTAAAAAAAAACTCAGGTAACTTTGTCAGAAAAAGAAGCAAGTCAAGGAAACTAAAAGAGGGAGGAAAGCCACAAGGCTAATTCTGCACTATAAATACAGGGCTGTCATAATCACTGCAGGCACTGCTTCCACATTCATATTCAGTTTGCAAAATTGAAGATGATTGACAAATCAAGGTGGAATGGGGGAACACAGTAAAACATAAATCATGGGGGTTAATTCATCATGCTTCTCTCCATCCATCCCCTGTCCATTTGTTTTCCTGGAACAGGCACATTGCCTATACAAAGTAGGCTTCCAGCAGTGACCTCACTGTTCAATGTGTACCTGGCAAAGCTCCAGAAAGACTATCGCACTACTTGAAGATGCAGTAAGGGAAAATAAATGGCAGCCACTGTTTTCCAAAGACTTTAAGACAGTTACGGAAAATGATGCTAAGTGGTGTAACCCTAAACCATAATTTTTCATCTGTTAATTCCCCTCATAAGAAATCTTCCCTACTGTTTTCAGTGAGAGATGAAAGGCCATCAAGCGTAAAACTGGAATTCTTACACTCAGGTGACAACACCAATAATCTCTTTAAACAGACTGTTGTTATAATAATAGTAGTATGGGGAGATATGATACCCTAAAATACCCCACAATCCTCCTCAGCAGCATGAGCAAACAATAAAAGTTAGAGTTCCTCTTAAAAATGATTATTTTGTTTTAATTCGACAATGATACACTTACAAACCATTCTCAAAGATGAAATAATGAAGGATCACTTTTGTAATCCAACACTGCTAGTGCGAAGCTAGATTCACAGGCAGCATATTGCAGGAAATCTGCACCAAATGTTAGAGGGCTAGGTCAGGGATGTGATATATTCTTGCATATAACAGAGAAAATCTCTTGGAGCTTGTACTTGACAAGATGGGATTCATATTTGGGTAGCCAAAATGGATTTAATATGATGCTACTTCTGTTTGTAAGAATGCAATAATTCTGTAAAACTTGACAAGGCATTTACAAAGATTAATTGCTGTATTGTATTATTTATTGAAAGACCACTGTGATACCGTATGAGATTGGTACAGTTCATACATTTTAGCATCAATGCAAGCCGGACATATCGATACATTTTCAGTGCTACTAATACCTTTACATTCAGAGATGTTTTATTGCAGGAAAACTTGTCTATCTCTGCCATACTGTTTAATGAAAACAAAGATTCATTATGAACTGCTAAACTGCTACATGGATAGTATGGTATAACATATTAACTACATTGAATATCATGGCTGTTAAAACCTGGGCTGTCTTCAACAGAACAGCTCTAGACCAAAGTTCCTCTTCGCAATTTACATTGTGTTTTCAATACATCTGAAATCTTGGTCTGGATTCCAAAATGTTTATACCCCAGAATCCATTATTCTAGGTATGATAAATCTTCTTAAGGTTATAGCCTTTAGTTCACTCTGGTTTGTCCAGATTTCCAAACTGAAGCCATATGAGCCCTTTGATTAGATACTAAACAGAAAGACAAATCTTAGGCATGTATAATTCTACTTGCAAAGGTACAATAGACTTTACAGTGTACAGATTTCAGCAAAATGTTTTTTGGTTATACACAGCAAATGTGACAAATAATGGAATAAAACCTGGCACCACTAACTGAAAACATGATCCAACTCCTTCACAATCACAGCTGGGAGATTTGTGCTGTACAATGTACGCTTCCAAAAATATGTCAGTGCAGTGATTCAGGTGCATAAAAATTAAGAGCTATGAACTTTTGATATTAGCCTTGTGGTACAAGGCTGTGCAGCAAATAGAATCCAGGCCCTTCCCATTAGGGAATAAATCAAAACTGGGAGTCAATATTTTATGTCAGGAATCAAACTGTAAGAAAATCAGGGCTTCCATGTATGTGCAGTGTTTCAGAACCTCAGGTCATTCCAAAACTCTTTGCAATCAACAAATTACTTTCAAAGTGTCATCATTGTTGTAATGTAAAAAATACGTCAACCAATCTGCACAAAGCAAGGCTCTGAAAACAGTAATGAAATAATGAGCAGATGATCTGTTTAAGTGACGCTGGTTGAAAAAACAGATTTTGGACAAAATAGCAGGTTAGGAACATGAATTCTTATTTGAACAGCACCATGGATTATTTACACCCACTGAGGGGTAAGCCCAAGTCTCAGCTTAACAGCTCATCTGAATGTCAGTGTCTCTCACAATGCAGCACTCCCTCACTATTATACTGAAGTGTCATGTAGACTGCACGCACAAGAGTCAGGAGTGTGGCTTGAATCCATGATCTTCTGACATTGAAATGGGGGTGCTATTATCTCACCTTAGGGTGATAATCTGACACCTGACACGTTAGGGGAGTGTTTTTTTGCTTTGGAGCATACTTGAAGATGACCTAGTCCTAGAATCACACAGCCCTAATTGCACAGAGGGTGACCATTCAGCTAATGGAGTACATGTCCATACAGTAATCCAGTTAGTCCTATTCCTCTATATTATCGCCAGATTTCTACACGTTTTTTTCCTTCAAGTGTCCACAGCAATTTCCTTTTGAAATCATTGATTTTCTACACTTGCACTCCCCTCTTTAGCAGTAGGGGTGATTGACGAATAAGATCATTGCCAACATTCATTACACAACATATTTACATGTCCAAAGGAGACATAAATAAAATTAATTTCCAAGTAAGAAAGCAAGCTTTTTCAACCAAGGAATGTTGTTGAATAAGTTACCAAAAAAACCATTGAAATGAACAGTTCGTGTTACACACAGCAACAGTCATAACTTGCATTTATGTATCAACTTTAAGCAAGCAAAGGTTCTTTGAACGTGTCAAGAGGTTTAAGGGGTAAAAGGGAAGCCAAACCAAAGAAGAAAATGTGAGGAGTACCAGCTGAACTCAGGAGTAGAGGGTTTTGCGGAGAGAATGCTAGGATAAGCAACCTTAATGGCTGAAAGCATGCCATTATTGATTCTGAAAAGGGTTGCAGGAAGCACAAGAACATAGAACAGTACAGAGAAGTTGAGACCAGACAAATAAGGACACAAGTAGAGCTATAGATCTGGACTAGGTGAAAATGGTAGGCAGGTACATTTCCAAGGAATTATTGAACTGCAATGATGACAGGATTACATTTAAGGAATTCTGGGAGGCTAGTCACATAAGATATGCATAGTGGTTGAGTTGAACAGTGCTTGATGTGGAATAGGAAACTCGAGGCAAGGTTTTAAATGAATCTAGATTTTGTGGTACCAAATGATGAGAGACTGGCCAGGGGAACATTGAGGAAAATGAGTTCGGTAATGACAAAGGAGGGTTCCAACAGCACATGAGCTGTCATGGAAATGGAAGAAGCATTATTTCAGAGGCAGAAATAGGCAGTCTTTCGCCTTAGATCAAATTGGATATTGCATCATGTGCATGTTAATGTGCGCAGCAACACTGTTGACAAGAAGCATGATGGAGACAGATTATCTCCCTGCTCTTAACTGCAAAATGGAAGATGACACTACAGGAATATGGAAAATTATAGATGCAAAAACATGATGAGAATTATCATTAAATTTCACCTGGGCTGTTATCTTCTACACTGGTGTTGTTCAACATAAAAAAGGCCCTATTTTAATTCTGCACAGAATGATTTTTACATTAGTTAAACTCATTTAAAATTTTCCCCACATCATTTTCTTTTGCCTTAAGTGGAGCATTATCATAATTTTAAAGACAGAATAATTATAGTGATAGTTAACATAGTCCCGTAAGGCTACTCTCTCAATCGAGGGAGATGACCTGGCAGTGAACTTAACAGGAAGATCACCACACCTTAGGTGAAGATTGGGGTCAAGACCTCAAAGATGGTGCAGGAATTGAACCCACATTTTTGGCATTACTCTTGCAAACTAACTGTCCAGTCAGTTGAAGTAACAAGAGTCACAAAATAATTATACAGTGAGGTTCAACTGAAATAATGATAGTGGGGCTCCTGTGGCACAATGATAGTTTTCCTGCCTCTGAACTATGAGGTCTGGGTTCATGCACCCCCTGCTCCAGAGGTGTACAATAACATCACTGAACAGGTAGTTTAGAAAATATTTACAAATGTGAACTCAGTGTAGTACCACCATGCTCGATATAAACTCTCCCACTGCTAGGTAGGAAATGGTCAAAGAAGAAGATTAAAACGATGATACTCTATACCCCTAGGATATCTCACCTTGTGCCTGTCTGAAAAAAAATTCATTTGGCTTATCGTAATTAGTTTTGGGGCCTATTTGTGCACAATAGGTTCATTGATTCTACATCAATTTGCTAAATCCTACAAGCTTGGAAGTCCAAATGCCCCCAATTAGAAAAATGTTTGCACCCAAAATACTCTGAATATTTGAATATATTTGAATTAAATATTGAATATTTAAACACTTGGCTACAACAGCAATTGTACAACTTAAAGAAGCATTGCATTTGCTATTGCAGTTTACTAGATGTTTAAGACTGTAACGCTTCTGCTCAAAAAAGTGAAGGTTATATTAAGCAACTGCCTCCAACATGGAGCACTCTGTTTCTGTGGTGTCCTTAAGTCTCGTTATACCAGACTTGGCAGAGTATTTGACAATGAAAGCTTTCATGAGATCATATCTATAATTTTTATTGATGAAGCTATAAAGTATGGGATTGGCACAGCAGTGCACTAGGGATAGACATTGAGTGATGTGGAAAGCAGTGTATATGAAATTTTCCAGTTGACAACTGAAAGACAAAAGGTTTAGAAACCACAAAAAATCAAGAAACAGAATTGAGTGATAGGGGAGCCAACAGATAAGGAAAATAATCACGTAGGCAAATATTATCTTCCGGCTATTTTTTCTTTCTGGGTCACTTGTGACTGGAATGGCTGTTGCTAGTAGAAAGTAGAAAATTGCAATTATGGTAAATGGAATAATAAAGCCTATGATGATGCAGATCATTTCCATCCCAGCCATCCATTCTCTGAAATTTTCTTCAGGATAAGCCAAATGGCAAATGGGGTCATCTTGGTAACTGGAAGTCACTTTCAAGAAAAAGAAATCTGGAAGAGATATGAGAAAGGCAAAAATCCAAACAAACATGCAGATAATCTTACGGATTAAATCTTTCTTATGGTCAACAGAATCTCGGAACCACACCATTGATATGTATCTGTCCACACTCATGCACGTTAGAAAGAAGATGCTCCCAAATAGATTGACACTAAAGATAAGGTGAGTACTTTTGCACATAAATTGCCCAAATGGCCAGGTGCCATGCTGAATGAGAGATGTGACCCAGAAAGGGAGAGTGACAACCACACACAGGTCCGCAATGGCTAGGTTCAGGATGTAGAAGTGGGTTTCGTATCTTGATCGCTTTGCCTTCACGTTCATATAGACCACCACAATGTTGGCCACCAAACCAATGACAAAAATCAGAATATAAAAGAAAGATATAGTGTGCAGCATCGCATTCTTAGAAAAATTGTGCAGACAGTGGAAAATCTCCCAGGTCAAACAATCAGAGTCATTTACACAAGTGGTCCAGGTCTGGTTCATTGCAGTGATGTTCTGTTCATCCCAGTAATCCCAGAGGGTGATTAAATCAGCAGTGGTCATGGTGGTCAGATATGATCGGATTTTACTGAGATCTGTAAAAACAAAAGAAAAGTCGAAAGACTTCATCTTTTTGACTCACTGAAATAATTTTATCTGCTTAGCTCAATTACCAGCATTCCTCATACATAACTTCCTCTCCCATTCTGCAAGGAAGCTGACAAGAGGGATGGTAGGTGTGATAAGGTAGTATATAATCATGATTGGCTCCCAAAAAGTGTGAAAAAATACAGAAACAATTTTTATCATCTCACCAAAACATGTCTTTAACCAGATCAGTATAACTAGACAGTTACATCAAATTTAAGATCTGAAAGATAACATAACATTCGGTTCATAACATTCCAGGAAGCAGCTAGGGAAACAAGATGCTTTCATTAAGCCATGTCTCCAACACAACTGAAATACTTTACTAAATGATTCTCATCAAATTTCTTAAGGCTGACTTCTTTCACTTCAAAAAGAAATCCCTTAAATTTCTGTACCCTTACTAAAACAAATTCTCTGGATATGGGTGTTACTGGCAAGTCAAGCATTTAATCCTGATCCCGAGTAGATTTAACTGAATTGCTTGCCAGATCACTTTTGAAAGGCAGTTCAGAGTCATGTATGTTGTGTGGAACTGTAATCACATACAGGCCAGATTAGCCAAAAACAGTAGGCTTTCCTCCATGACTGACACAAATGACTATGTTTTTTTAAGACAATTTAACAGGTTCATTATCAATTTTGTTGTTATCAACGATATCTTTCCTGATTTCTTTTTAAAAATGAACTTAAATTCTCACACTGCTATTGTGTGATTCGAACACACACTCTCTAAATTATTGGTTTGGGTCCTCTTGACTCCCAAGAATCTTCCAGTGCTACTGTTGCCTTAAAGAAAACACAAAATTGTATTCTATTTTTCTAATGAAACCAATGTTTCCACTGGAGTTACAGCAGTACAATTGCTTCATAGTATGTTTTGTTTCAGCATGTTAAATTGGTAAACATTTCATCTATTCTGTGACAGCTTTGGCTGAGTTAGTAACATGCATACTTGTGAGTCATAAAATCTAGGCTCAAGTCCCACTCCAGAACTCAAGCACAAAAATCGAAGCTGGCACTCAACTGCAATTTAATGGAAGTGATGCAATTTCTTTTTTACTTCATTCATTGTTAACTACATCAGTTATTTATTGCCCAACCTAAATGATTGGAAAAGGTGGTGGTGAGATGCTTTCTTGTACTGCTGCCTTCCATGTGGTAGGTACACCTATAGTGATGTTACGGAGCTCTAGGATTTGGACTTGGTGATGGCGATAGAACGATTATACAATTCCAAGTTAGGATGGTGTGCAGCTTGAATGGGAACTTTCAAGAGGTGATATTCCCATGCATTTGTTGAACTATCCTTTAGGGTGATAGAAGTCATGCGTTTGGAAAATGCTGTTGGAAGAGCCTGACTGAGTTAATGCAGTGTACCTTGCAAATGATAGACACTGCCGACATTTTGTGTCAGTGGTGAAGTGGTGTATGTTGAAACTTGTGGATAAGATGCCAATTCAAGTGGGCTGTTTTGCCCTCAATGTCAAGCTACGCTCATCTAGGTGAGTGGGGAGCATTCCAATGCCCTCCTAACTTATGCCTTCTAGAACGTGGGCAGGCTTTAGGAAGTCAGGACATGAATTACTCACAACAAGGTGTTGGTTAGCTCAAGTGGCTGCAAAGTGGTGTGCAATGCAGAGTGATGCCAACAGTGTGGTTTTAATTCCCACACTGACTGAGGTTACCATAAAGGACTTGCATTCTCAACCCCTCCTTCACCTGAGGTATGGTGACTCTCAGGTTAACCCCCACTAGTTGTCTCTCTCTAATGGGTGAGTAGCCTTCTTGTCTGATAGGTAAGGTCAGCATTGTCCTTACTCACTCGAATTTCTAGCCTCTGACCTGCTGTTGTAAATGCAATATTTATCCTATTGTTTCTGGTCAAAGGTAATCCAGAAGCGTTGGTAATGGATAACTTAGTGATTGTAACGTCATTATATGTCGAGGGAGATGGTTGGATTCTTTCTTATTGAAGATGGCCATTGCCTAACACTTGTATGGCATAAATGTTACTTGCCACTTATCAGCCCACTCTGAATTTTGTCAAGGTCTTGTTGCAATTGGAAATGGACTGTTTCAATATTTGAGGAGTCATGAATGGTGCTGAATTTTGTGTATTCATCAGACCTTATGATGAAAGGAAAATTACTGGTAAAGCAGCTGAAAATGGTTGGGTCTCGAACACAAGTAAGGAACTCCTGAAGTGATGGCCTATAGATCAGATAACTGTCCTCCAAAAACCACAACCATCTTCCTTTGTGTCACGTATCACTCCAAACAGTGGGGAGTTTTTCCCTGATTTACAATGACTCCAGCTTTGCTGGGATCATTAATCCTACACTCAGTCAAATGATGTCCTCATGTCAAGGACAATCGCCCTCACTTTCACACTCGATTTCAGCACGATGGCCTATGATTGGCCCAACGCCTCTTACAAGGTTAGGACCTAAATGGCTCCAGCACATTCCTAAATGAATGTCAGTGCCAAGATTATTACTAAGCAAGTGCCACTAGAAAACATGATCAATGACATTTTCCATTGCTTTGCTAATGCCTGAGGTAAATGCCTGAGACAGTAATTGGCCAGGTTGGAATTAGAATTAGAATTAGGTTTGACATCTAGGACAAAATAGGGATACATAAGTACAGTGAAAAGTGTACAAAGTTGCCATTTCCGGTGCCATCTTAGACACAAAGGTGCCTAGGTATGAAAGTTTAGATGTAAATTTGAAAAATAAGGAAATTAACTTAAAGGTTACAATCCTTCCAAAGCAAAGAAAGTGTGACAGAGAAAAAGCAGACAAGTTCGCACTGGGTTTCAACTTGGGCCCTTGCTGGTTTTCACCGCGAGGCTGGGAGTCTGTGCTGGGCTTCACCTTAAGGCCTGGAGTCCAGCATGGAGCTCCACCTTGAGTCTGCGCTAGCTAACATACCACCGCCAATGCCATCCGAGGTTGGGAGGTAAGTAGAAAGAAAAAAAAAATGAAAAGAGAAAAAAAGTGGGTGGGAAATTTGTCCTGCTTTTTGTGCATGGGATATATCTGCGCAATTTTCCAACTGCTGGGTAATGCCAGTTTTGTAGCTGTGCTGGAAGAGCTTAACAACAGGCATGTCTAGTTCTGAAGCACAAATCTTCAACACTGTTGCTGGAATGCTGTCAGGGCCCGCAGCCTTTGCAGTATCCAGTGTCTCCAGCTGTTTCTTGTTATTACGTAGAGTGAATCAAACATGAAGACTGGCACCTGTGATACTGGGACCTCATGAGATCAAGATAGATCATGCACTTGGCAAATCTTGTTGAAAATGTATGCAAATGCTTCAGCTTTATTTTTTTGCTCTGATGTGCTGGGCTCTCCTATCAAGGGCAACTGGAAATGGCAGGGCTGCAGTGATTAGGCCTGATCAGTTGTTTATGGGTTTGCTTGTTCCAGTCTATTGCTGGCTTCTTACACTGTTAGGATTGTCCTGTGTTGCAGTTTTATGAGGAGGGCAGGTTTTTTTAGGGATGCCTAGTGCTGCTCCTGTCATGCCTTTCCGCACTCTTTATTGAACCAGGGCAGATCACTCAGTTTGATGGTAGTGGTTGAGTGTGGGATTTACAGGCCATAAGATTGCTGTTTGTGTTTGAGTACAATTCTGCTGCTGCTGCTGCTGATGGCCCACAGCACCTCATGGATGCACAATCTCAAGTTGTTAGATCTTTTCAATGTCCACTCCATTTACCACAGCAACAATCTCACATAACATGCTGGAGGGCTATGCAGTCGTCAATACTGACACTGTCATAAGCAGATGCATTTGAGGCAGACAGATTGGTTAGGATGAGACAAGCATGATTTTCCCACTTTTGGCTCCTTCACCACCTAGTACAGTACCCTTAAACATTCAACCAGCACAATCAGGAGTGATGCTGCTGAGCCACTCCTGGTGATGAACATTAAACCCTCAAGTGGTGTCCAACATGGAAGTGTGTTGCTGCATCAGTAGTGGTGGGCTGTAAGTGGCACTTAGCATGAGATTTTCTTGCCTATGTTGGACCTGATACCACAAGACCTTTATAGGGTCCAGAGTCAATGTTCAGGACTTCCAGGGCAATCCCACTTGTGTTCCACTGTGCCAATGGGTAGTCTGTCCAGTTTATTCATTTTAACAGATTTGATAAGGGTTCGATACAACTTAAAAGTTTGCTAGACCGTTTCAGAAGGCATCTAATTATCAACCATAATGCTGTGCATCTGGAGTCACATGTAGGTTACACCAGATGAGATTTTCCTACCCTAATGGACATGAATGAAATGATGGGTTTTTATAACAATCAACAATGGTTTCATACAACAATTCAATTGTTTTATGGTAATCAGTAGGCCAGCTTTTGTTTTAAAAAGAAAAATCTAGATTAATTGAGCTCAATCTACCATGGTGTATTTTAGCCCGTGCCCCAGGCTATTATTCTCTTTCAATTACTAGCCCAGTGATCGTCCCACAAAAGGGCACTGATAAACAAATGGCTCTTTGTGACAATAAGTGATAGTTCTATGGCAATTACTACTGAAACTAGTATTCAATTCCAAATTGATTGACCAAATGAATTACAATGGTTAGATCTGAACCAACGCCCTATATGCTAACCTCGGCGGTTGATCTTTTGGTCCAGCAGCATTACCGCTATGCCACAACCTGTCCTTACTAATACCTCATGAATGATGGATAACAGCCATGCACATATATTGTAGTGTTTCAACAGCTCTCAAAATCATATGAAAGTGTTTTGGGTGCAATCAATTTCTTCAAAATTCAATGACTATTTAGATAGGTAATTGAGCAGACAGGTCTTGCCTACTGTGATCCCCACGCAGCACTGGGACAATCGGTTAGTGATTTTATTTTTTTGTGATATTGGTTGAAAGAAAAATGTGCAACAGCAGTCAGGAATTGAGGGGGATTTTTAAAGCCTCACGTGGACCATGGGAGCAGACAGAATGAACCTCATTTTAGGTCTTCATTTAACGGACGTACCTGCGGCAATGTTGGACTCTCTCATCCCTGCAATATCAGACTGGACCATAGTCTTGGAATGGAACTTCAACCAATAAATATCTGACTTAAACATTTGGAAGAGAGGTAGTGTGACCAAGGACAGAAGAGTTAAAAGACAATCTCACAGAGTGAAAAACCTAGCAAGTAAATTAACAATTTATTGTCATGTAAGCTACTGAGAGATGAAAATAAAAATGCAATTACCTGTTTACTGCACTCTGGAAAGAGTTAAATATAAACACATCACAGCAAACAGTGTACAGCATTCACAAATCAAAAAGGAACGAGATATTATTAAGGATCATAGAATGGTGAAGGAAGAGATTTTTCAAGGGCAAACCAATAGATAAATATGTAGAAAAGACTTTGGGAATTTTTTTAAAAGTCTGTTACCTTATCAAGCAAAATAGAAAAGGCAAGTGTTCAAATGAAAGAATAAGTGTATTTAATATGGCATATACTATATCTGAGAATTTCAAGAGGAACAGATGTGCAGTGTAAGGGTACATTTCCAAATGTTTCAGTGCTCTGGCAAGCATACTGGAAATTTGGCTACAAGCCAAAATTTGCATGGGTATGGTTCTTCTTTCATGAAAAGCAAAGCAATGGATTATAAAAAAAAAGTTTGCCTGTGAATTGGGTGTGGTCCCAAATTCCTCATATGGTGTCAGCTTGCAATGTTTTATACTAAGAGGGTCAAACAAGTATGTCAGAATTCTTTTTATCATTATGAATGAGCATGGTTATCAGCATTTCACGGAATATAAATCAAAGTGTCCTGAAAAAGAGTTAAAGCTAAATTTAATGGGATGGCTAAGACCGAACTCCTTGACAGCAGCCAATTAAGTGATGGCTGCCATCCCTAATATGGATGGTTGACTGCTCATTCACGTGCCAACAGCTTCAGCAGCAACACCAAAACGGTGCACCTGCAAGGTGAGGGTGCAGTGATGGGCCTGCACAGTCCAAAAGGGTTAAACTGGGATTGTGCAGACCAAGCTGGCAGGCCTGGGCAATCAGGATGTGTGGGGAAGAGGGTTCACCGCTGATCTTCAATGTTACGGATGCAGGGAAGGCCATAACCACCAGGGAGCCTCTCTCTGGGCTAGGACTCAGCCTCAAAAGAAAGGTCCCCCACACTCGTACCTACAGGGAGGCTGCATGAGTCTCCCCAGGGAGCAGTGAAACCCACCGCTTCCTACCACTGCCCCGCCCCATTCCCACTTCAATGCTGACAATAAGCCGGCAGAGGCGAGAAGTGGCCTTTAATTGGACACAACTAGTTAATTGGGCCTTTGGTGGGCAATGCTTCTGCCTTTTATCCTACTACCGGCAACATAGCATGGCAGTGCAAAATTATTTTGCTGATCATTTGTTGCTTTACTGCCCTTTTTTGACAATCTTCCTAACTCCCAACTGATCGCAAAGGAATGGTAAAATGCAGCCCTCACTCTATTTTAACAAAGGCCCAAATTTTTCATTGAGAACAGCAAAATCTGGACTTACATCTGTATTAGGCACCAGGACCCATCAGAAGTTCTGGCTCACACAGCGCACAATGTAATTGTTGATTAAGTTTAAACATCTGGTAGGCTGATTTGCATTGCTTAGGACACTACGTAAAAGTTTCCAACACTGAGCTCAGAGTCAAAGACTGCAGGTGGATGAAGGGTCTTACCTGATGCTTAGCCAGGAAATGCTCTGCTGGTTAATCTTTGCCTGGTGTAAGTAAATTGCTCGACTAATCCTATTGACCTGAACACATCCCGACTGACCATCATGGGTTAACAAGGTGTAGAGCTGGATCAATACAGCAGGCCAAGCAGAATCAGGGGAGCATGAAGGCTGATGTTTTGGGTCTGGACCCTCCTTCAGAAAGTGTGTTCTGAAGTGCTCGTCCAGCTCTACACCTCGTTATCTCAGATTCTCCAGCATCGGCAGTTCCTACTATCTCTGATTGGCCATCATCTCCCGAACTGACCACAGCGCAGCCCAACTGCCCACTCACTCACTCATGTACCCAACCAGGTTGAATTTTGTATTTGTCAGTGGGGTGAGGGAGTCCAAACGGAATATGAAATCTCCATTTGTTCCTACTCCAGCCATTCCAGATTGGCCACTCAAACGTTAGATGGCCGATTGTGGCTTTCTGGCGTGAAGAAGACCAATTTATAAGAACAGAGCATGGGTGGGCAGACTGTGCACTGAATTGGTATGGTAGGCCAGGATAGTATGTAAAAGTGGGGTATTGCTGTCAACAATGAAGTTGGTCACTGTTACAAATTTAAGAGCCTCCCCCTCTCTAAATGTCTCTATTTTATACTGAAGGTTCAAAAAAGCTCAAATTTTCTTTTAATTGCAGATGTTATCACCTACCCTGGGGGAATCTGCTACTACATTAAACCATTTTCCCAGGAGCCATTATTATTTCTGCCTTTGTGCTGCCTGCCATTGCTGTCATAAATGACTTCTAAACTATTTCAAGTCCCGTGCCTGTAAAATGCAGCAGTGCAACAAATAAAAACTTTCAGATGAGCGACCTGTTTAGAAGTTCACTGGCTCATTAACTGATCACTCCAAAATGCTGGACGGGGTGCCCATTTTCAGACTCCTCCCACCCGCTACCCCTAAAACTTTCAGAGAATGTTGTGATAACCTTGATCAGGGCCTATTTTTTTCTTCAAATGGGAGGGCATTCTGATTTGTGGATGTAAAATCCAGTGCAGCTCCTCACTGTTCCACATTCACTAAAAGAATTGAGACCTTTAACAGCTTATCCGGAAAGGCAACTACCGTTGTTAAAAGAGGAAAGCCTTCCATTTCCTTCAACTCTCCTGCAATCTTGGGATTTACCCTGGAGAGGCTGCACTGATCCTTTTGTGCTTCAACTGAGATTAAAGATTCGGCCAAAAATTTGGGGTTGTTCCATCACAAAACAAAGAGCTTCGAAGGCTAGGCCAATATATTGTCGTTTATCTCAAGAGGGTTGGAATATAAAAGGAGTGATGTGCTTCTGAGGCTTTATAAAGCTCTAGTTAGGCCCCATTTAGAATACTGTGTCCAATTTTGGGCCCCACACCTCAGGAAGGACATACTAGCCCTGGAGCGTGTCCAGCGGAGATTCACACGGATGATCCCTGGAATGGTAGATTTAACGTATGACGAACGGCTAAGGATCCTGGGATTGAACTCATTAGAGTTTAGAAGGGTGAGGGGAGATCTAATAGAAACTTACAAGATAATGTATGGTTTAGAAGGGGTGGACGCTAGGAAGTTGTTTCCGTTAGGCGGGGAGACTAGGACCCGTGGGCACAGCCTTAAAATTAGAGGGGATAAATTTAAAACAGAAATGAGATGACATTTCTTCAGCCAGAGAGTGGTGGGCTTGTGGAACTCATTGCCGCAGAGTGCAGTGGAGGCCGGGACGTTGGATGCCTTCAAGGCAGAGATCGACAAATTCTTGATCTCAGAAGGAATCAAGGGCTACGGGGAGAGCGCAGGGAAGTGGTGTTGAAATGCCCATCAGCCATGATTTAAATGGCGGAGTGGTCTTGATGGGCCGAATGGCCTTACTTCCACTCCTATGTCTTATGGTCTTGTATATCTAACAGGACAATCTCAGCCAGAAAGTGGGGGTGGGAGCACAAATTAATTTTAAATGTACTGTAAAACACAAGATGAAACTCAGAAGAAGCATATTTTCCTAAAGAATGATTTGAAATTTGTATTCCTGAACATAAGGAAGAGTTCAAGTGAACTGCATTTAATTTTTCTCAATGAGATGGATAGCATCAGTAACACATCTTAAATTTCTTTGCGTCTTAACTTCTCTCTGCAATGCCCGACCAAGGCAACCACATTACTGAGGATTTTGAGTCACATGCAAGTCAAACTAGGCAGGTATATCATATTTCCTAGTTCCATTGACACTGGTACAGACACTAAGCTTCAATTTCATATTTTGTAAATGGCATTTGAATTCCACTAGCTGCCATGGTAGAATTTGAACCAGCGTGTCTGACGCATGAACACAGGCAGTTGCATGACCTGTCCATTGTCAATGCTTTTCTACTTTCCTTTAGGGCATAAATTCTTCTACCAGAGTAACAAAGGTTGTGGAAATCAGAATGAAAAGGGATGACAGAAAGCTCGTGCGGAGCATAAGCACCAAAGGGAACATACTGGGGCCGAATATTTTTTTCTTTCCCATACTTCAGTATAATAAAGACTAAAATAATGCCTCAATAATAATGATAGTATTCCAGTTCCTCCTCGCTGATCCCAGCAGTAATCATGGACCCTTGGTCAGTAAGGGATCTAAAGAAATCAATGATCCTCCCGCTCATGATCAAAACTGTACTTGCTACTGGAAAATGTGAACATCATACTGTCAAGGTACAAGCAACTTGGAAATTTCAGTTGATTAAAAAAAAACACGTTACTAGCTGGCACTTGTCTTTTTTCCTGGACTGTGGTACCCTACCCATGTTTCGTGAAGAATCACTTAAGGAGGAACCATGCAAGAAGAAGTCAGGTTTACAGCCTAGCAATTCTAAAGCAAGCATAGAAGTCTGGGCAACAAAGTGTGGAGCTGGATGAACACAGCAGGTCAAGCAGCATCTCAGGAGCACAAAAGCTGACGTTTCGGGCCTAGACCCGCTCTCTGATGAAGGGTCTAGGCCCGAAATGTCAGCTTTTGTGCTCCTGAGATGCTGCTTGGCCTGCTGTGTTCATCCAGCTCCACACTTTGTTATCTTGGATTCTCCAGCATCTGCAGTTGCCATTATCTCTGATAGAAGTCTGGGCAGCACGGTGGTTAGGGTTCTTGAGGATTTGGGTTCAGTTCCAACCTTGGGCAACTGTCTGTGCAGAGACTGCACATTCTTCCTGCGTCTGGGTTTCTTCTAAGTGCTCAGGTTTCCTCCCGCTTTCACAACGATGTGCATGCTAGGGAAATTGCCCCGAGAGTCCAGGGATATGTAAATTGGGTGGATTGGCCATAGGAATTGCTGGGTTACAGGGAAAGGGTAGGGGAATGCGCCCAGGTGGGATTCTATGAGTTTAGTTTTTTTATTGACATACAACTATTCTAACTGTGCAGGAAAATGAGCACAAAAAAGTCCTTGTATCCTAATTTTGAGAAACGTGCCACTTTTGATTTAACATTTTTACAACTTGAATCCAAATCTTACATTCAGAAATAGTCTGATTTTGACCGTATTTGTTAATAATGTAAACATGGTGTGATGGCCTCAGGCAATGTGCTCTGGAGGTCTTACCTGGAGAACAGTGCGCGGCAGGAGAGTTATAACGCCTGGTTTGTTTCCTCAACAACCGAGATTGGCTGCAGTTGAATTACTCGCTGACCGACACTCGACCGCCAAGATTCGCACATGAAGCACGGTAATTCGCAGGAAGATGCTGACCGAACATTTATGAAACCGCAAGCCCCAAATTAGTCACCGAGGAAAGGAGACAGACTATCAGCCTTCACTCTCGCTCAGGCACGAATGAACCTGTAGCGCCCCAATATCAGTCATTTCTGAGACTCTTTTAAGATCAATAGCCCCAACTGCTGAGAGCTATCAAGGCTCGCCGAAAACAGTTTTAGTTGATAATCGCAGTCAGTTCGACAACTTTTCATTCGCCAGTATTTACAGTAGGCTTTACACACGGACCCTCATGGCTGTTGTCGAGTACGGAAATGATCAGAGGTTAGTTTCTGTCAAATGGATATAAGAAAACCAGAAGCTTCCACATTACCTGCAGTCCGCCCCTCTCGCTCTTCAGGGCTGTATTACTGGAAATTACTTCTGCTGTGTCGCACAGATTGTGTGTTCGCGGGAAGACGCCTCCAAATGGAACTTCGGAGTTAGTAAATGGGCAGGTCCCTCTCAGAGAAATTTGTCGACCAGGCTATCATGTTTTCAGACTTCCAGGAGTTATCTATGCTTGTGTGCTAGCCAGAGTTAATATGACAAACCAAAAACTTCTGTTTATGTACTCGTTCTTTTATAGCAAAACCGAACAGCTAAAGGACGAGATTTTAAAAAGCCTATTAATTTTACTTATTCGTAAAGCACAACGATAAATATAAAACACACTTGTAAAATTCCAGGTTAAAATAACATCTTCTTGCTGTTGTGTCGAGGCAAACATAAAACCAGAAGTGGAATTCCACTGGGAATGGACAATTGAAAGATTGGGACGTTCAATTTCTGCACATTGTGACTGGATATTAAAGGCTGGCATGAGGAATTCATGCTGGAATTAATCAGGAAGAGGTGGCCACTTGTGATTGTGAGGAACCCCAGCGCAAATGAACAGGACAGATACTGTACTTTACCGCCATTTCACATGTTGAGCGGCCAGTGAGCAGGCCAGAGGACTTCTGAAATTAAGATGCCTGGCTCAATCCCGTGGAATTGGTCAGTATATCCCAATAAGGATCATGTATATATCGTGATGGTGTGGCATAACAGCAAGGAGAAGCTTTGAGCAATAAGGACTTTCAGGAGTGCAATAGCCCCTCCAAATGTTGAGGATGTGGAGGAGAATGGTGACCAGGCACAATGGAATGACAACTCTGAGGGACGGTAGGCAAGGTTTTGGTCTCCAAATTTGAGGAAGGACATTCTTGCTATTGACGGAGTGCAGCGTAGGTTCACAAGGTTAATTCCTGGAATGGCGGGACTATCATATATTGAAACATTGGAGCGACTGGGCTTGTATACACTTGAGTTTAGAAGGATGAGAGGGGATCTGATTGAGGCGTATAAGATTATTAAGGGATTGGACACTCTGGAGGCAGGAAGCATGTTTCCACTGATGGGTGAGTCCAGAACCAGAGGACACAGTTTAAAAATAAGGGGCAGGCCATTTAGAACAGAGTTGAGGAAAAACTTCTTCACCCAGAGAGTGGTGGATATATGGAATGCTCTGCCCCAGAAGGCAGTGGAGGCCAACTCTCTGGATACTTTCAAGAAAGAGATGGATAGGGCTCTTAAAGATAGTGGAATCAAGGGTTATGGGGATAAGGCAGGAACAGGATACTGATTGTGGATGATCAGCCATGATCATAATGAATGGTGGTGCTGGCTCGAAGGGCCAAATGGCCTACTTCAGCACCTATTGTCTATTGTCTATTGTGCAGTGAAAGATGTATTTAGAGAGGTCTCATGGCAATAATCCAGACACATTTCAACCTAAGCCTTGCTCTAACACTGCAAAGAATCTTTCATCTTTCACTGACCCCTGTTGTCATGACTTTGATTATCCCAATCATTTCCCTGAAGGCAACATCATGGCAATGGCGGTGACCTCACTGAAAGTGCATCTTGCTACCACAGCCTTTCTGGGAGCCAGTACACCGTTAGTGATTTAGTAGTGTTTAAAAAGCAAAGGATTATTTCAGGGATACATCCACACAATTCATTTCAGGCAAGTACACAAATGTGACTTCTGACCGCAAGATCTAACTCCATGCAACCTAAGTGCAACTAGGTGGACTTTTGAAAATATATTAATGCTCCTGTGCAGTGCCTGCCCTGCATTGTCAACCTTTGATGAGCATGGTCATCCTGTAGCTGCCAGTCTATTGAGAGCCTCCTCTACAAACACAGGAGCCTCAGCCAGCACTCCACACTGTGCATCTTCCCCCCCACCCCCAGCCACCGCTGTCTTTACAGCTTTATGAGGCACTGTTGTCAGCATCAGATTGTCTCTGAGGCTTTGTCCACACCAGGAGTTCTCTGAAAGGATTTCAAAAATACTGCTGATAACCATTTCTCCATCTTTTCAAAACACTTGGTCCTCCCTGTTTAGCCAAAGAGTCCAAGGTCTTGCCAATGGCTGCAGGCACCTCATTTTCCTTTCACTCAGTCATTGCTCCATAGGGCTCAAGGAGATGGTGGTAGTATGAAAGTCCATGTGTGTATCCAGCATCAAATGGGTGATATCTTCGAAAATTTATCCTGCTGCTTCTATCTATATACTTGTTACATAGAATTACAGAATTGTTGTGTTGCAGAACTGCCTTTCTGAATGAGCATTGGGACTTGGCGCCATCTTCCTATTCTTTCCCCATAACCCTACTCATTTTTATTTAACTAATAATTTAAAGTATTTTTGAATTCTTCAATTGAAGCTGCCTCCCCTACATTTCCAGATAATGTGTTCCAAATCCGAACAATTTACTGTGAAAGCTTTTTTCAGATTGAATATACTTCTTTTGCCAACATGTGGCATTTGTTGTTGCTCAATTTACAAGTGGGAATAGCTTGTTCCTGACTACTCTGTCCAGTTCTATCAATACTTTGTAAACTTCCACCAGTGGTCTCTGTCACAGGATTGGCTGGTCAGAACACTACTTCCCTGTCTTTCTATAGATCTTTGGGTTCATGAAGGGCAGGTCATGGTTGACAAATCTTTTGGAATTCTATGAAGACATTATGAGCAAGGTGGACAATGGCAACCCAGTAAATGTGGTGTACCTAGATTTCCGAAAGGCCTTCAGCAAGGTGCTGCATAAGATAAGTTACATGGCATTAGGGGTAAAGTATTAGCCTGGAAAGGTTGACAAACAGGAAGCAAAGAGTGGGGATAAATGAGTGCTATTCTGGCTGGCAATCAGTGACTAGTGGTGTGCCTCAGGGATCGGTGTTGGGACTGTAATTATTTACAATTTATATAGATGATTTGGAGTTGGGGACCACGTGTAGGGTGTCAAAGTTTGCAGATGACACTAAGATGAGAGGCAGAGCAAAATATGCAGAGGACTGTGAAACTTTGCAGAGGAACATAGATACATTGAGTGAGTGGGCAAAGGTCTGGCAGATGGAATACAATGTAAATAAATGTAAAGTCATACGTTTTGGTAGGAGTAACAATAAAAAGAATTATTACCTGAATGGTAAAAAGTTCCAGAATGCTGCTATGCAGAGGGACCCGGATGTCCTTGTGCATGAATCACAGAAGGTTGGTCTGCAGGTACAACAAGTAATTGGGAAGGCAAATAAAATTTTGTCCTTCATTGCTAAAGGGATTGAGTTTAATAGCAGAGAGGTTTTGTTGCAGCTGTACAAGGTGCTGGTGAGGCCACACCTGGAGTACTGTGTGCAGTTTTGGCCTCCTAACTTGAGAAAGGGTATACTGACACTGGAGGGTATGCAGAGGAGGTTCACTAGATTGATTCCAGAGTTGAGGGATTTGGTTTATGAGGAGAGACTGAGTAGATTGGGATCATATTCATTGGAATTCAGAAGATTGAGAGGGGATCTTACAGAAACATATAAAATTATAAAGGGAATAGATAAGATAGAAGTAGAGAGGATGTTTCCATTGACAGGTGAAGCTAGGACAAGAGGGCATAGCCTCAAGATTAGAGGGAGCAGGTTTAGGACTGAATTGAGAAGGAACTTCTTCAACCAGAGGGTTGTTAATCTATGGAATTCCTTGCCAAGTGAAGTAGTTGATGCTAATTCAGTAAATGTTTTTAAAGCTAAGATAGATTCTTTTTTGAATAATAACCAAATTAAGGGATTTGGTAAGAGCATGGGTAAGTGGATCTGAGTCCACGAAAAAATCAGCCATGATCTTATTGAATGGCAGAGCAGGCTCGAAGGGCCGGACGGCCTACTCCTGCTCCTAGTTCTTATGTTCTTCCCCAGATGCTTTTATTGGTTTGCAGGAAGCACAGGGTGACTGGTTTACATGTATTAAACCTTATTTTAACTGATTGATTAAAAACCACAGCTTACAGCAACAGCTGAAGATATGATGAACCATTTTCCTCAGGATTAAAGTGGCTTTTACTGCAGAGAACAGACAGACCCCCTGAGTTGATGGAGATCTAATGGCTTCTCCGTATCTTGTTCATAGCCCAAGCTTTTCCACTACCTGGGAACCAATCACATAGTTGATCACAAGGCAGAAAGCCTATGTCATTCAATAACTGGTCACTATTTCATAGAGCAATCAGTTATTTGTCGCTGGTTCATTCTCCAGCTATTCTGGCTCTGGCCCCTCTTGTGTCTTTTCTTTCTACGTTTGAACCAGCAGCTGTGTAAACAGTGTTTGCAATGCATGTCAGGTTACTTGCTTTTAAAACATGCAGTAATTTTTCAGCAATCTTTAGCTTCAATCGACAATCAAAAACATAGAAAGCTAAAACAAAGACTGTCTTTCACACCACTTCAAGCCCAGGCAAGATTGATAGATTGTGGTCAGTTTCTCAGCAATTCTACTCTCATTTCTTTCAATAATCTTGCATTTCATCTGGTCATGTTGTTTTGTCAACTCTAAGGGCTAACAGCTTACCTAATACCACCTGCTAAACAATTTCAAACCCTTTTTGTGACTGAATTTCATCCTCTGTTCCCATGGGCTGGGTAATCTGCTTGCTTGGTAAAGATGTATACAACATATTCCTTTAATACCTCAGCCATGCTGCAGCCTTCATGCCTAAACTGACATTTTGGTCCCTAATCAGCTCTGCTCTGCCTATTAACACCACGTTGAGATTCCCTTTTAAGTTAATCATGTGTAGCTCACCAATCTTATTTACTACACTTGGTTCATTCACATGCATGGGATGTAACTCTGATTTAGAAAGTTTTAATATCCCCCTTACTTCAAATTCCCTGTTAACTTTTTTTTTGTTCTCATGCTACAATCTGTCCCCGTACTCTGACATTATTGTCTCATATTCTCTCCTAGTACTCACATTCCAATAATTAGTTTAAAGCCTCCCCAACAGCACTAGCAGAATTTCCTGCAAGAAACTCGGTCCTAGCTCTGTTCAAGTTCATCCTGTGCAGGTTGTACAGATGCCATCTCCCCAGTGCCCGTCACAGTTCTCCAATAATTTGATGCCCGCCCTCGTGCACTATCTTACATTCATCTGTCTCATTCTTCTATTTCTGTATTCAGTTGCACAAGACAAATGGAGTGATCCAAACATTACTACTTTTGAGGGGCACTGTTTGCTAATCTTTGACATAGTTGCCTAAATTGTCACTGTAGTACCACATTCTCCTTCCTTATCTATATCATTTGTGAAGTTGTAGGCTTGCTCACTGAGCTGGTGTGTTTGATTGCTGACGTTTTGTCACCCTGCTAGGTAACATTGTTAATGTGCCTCCGGTGAAGCATTGGTGTTTTATCCCGTTTGTTATTTATATGCCTTGGTTTGCTGGGGTGATTGGCATTGGATCGTGTCCAGTTCAATGTGTTTGTTGTTGGAGTTCTGGTTGGAATGCCAGGTCTCCAGGAATGCTCTGGCATGTCTCTGCTTGGCTTGTGCTATTATGGATGTCTTGTCGCAGTTGAATTTGTGTCCTTCTTTGTCCATGCGTACTGACACCAGTGAGAACTGGCATATAAATAATGAGCGGGACAGAACACCAATGCTTCACCAGAGACGCACTGACGATGTTACCTAGCAGGGTGACGAGACCTATACAGTCAAACACACTGGTTCACCGAGCAAGTCTACAACCGCATGCACAACGCAAGCTACAAATCTTCTCAAAAACTTATATCGTTGTTATCAGCATGATGAGTGTGTGGGAGATTTTGCATCCGACAACTATATGGCAATCAGAAATATTTTTAGGTGATGATTGCACCAATTGTAAAGAACTCTAGTAGATTATTCAGCAAAACATATGGCTGGTCAGGTGGAATCCTGACATAACTGTGATGAGAGCTACATATCGCGACTCCTGCCTTAGCATTTTGATATCCACCTGCCCCATTAATTGGCACCAATACAGAAGGGGATTGGAGCAGGAGCAAGAGGGTCACTAGAGAAATGGTTGGCCCACTCAAGGACAAAGGAGGGAAGTTATGCAAGGAGTCAGAGAAAATGAGTGAGATTCTTAATGAGAACTTTGCATCGGTATTCACCGAGGAGAGAGACATGATAGATGTTGAGGTTGGGAATAGATGTTTGATTACTCTAGGTCAAGTTGGCATAAAGCAGGGGGAAGTGTCTGGTATTCCAAAAGGCATTAGGGTGGACAAGTCACCAGGTCCAGATGGGATCTATCCCGGGTTACTGAGGGAAGCGAGAGAGGAAATAGCTGGGGCCTTCACAGATATCTTTTCAGCATCCTAGAGCACAGGTGAGGTCCCGGAAGACTGGACAATTGCTAATGTTATCCCCTTGTTTAAGAAGGGTAGGAAGGATAATCCAGGTAATTATAGACGGGTGAGCCTGATGTCAGAGGTGGGGAAGCTGCTGGAGAAGATACTGACGGATAGGATCTATTGACATTTGGAAGAAAATGAGCTTATGAGTGATAGCTAGCATAGTTTAGTGCAGGGAAGGTCATGTCTTATCAACTTGATAGAATTCTTTGTGGAAGTGACAAAGTTGATAGATGAGGGAAGGGCTGTAGATGTCTTAAACATGGATTTCATTAAGGCATTTGATAAGGTTCGCCATGGCAGGCTGATGGAGAAAGTGAAGTCGCATGGGTGTACTAGCTAGATGGATAGAGAACTGACTGGGCAACAGGAGACGGGGAGTTGTAGTGGAAGGGAGTTTCTCAAAGTGGAGACCTGTGACCAGTGGTGTTCCACAGGCACCGGTGTTGGGACCACTGTTGTTTGTGACATACAGAGATAATCTGGAGGAAGGTATAGATGGCCTGATTAGCACATTTGCAGATGACACAAAGATTGGTGGAATAGCAGATAGTGAAGGGCACTATCGGAGTACGCAGCAGAATATGGATAGATTGAAGAGTTGGGTGGAGAAATGGCAGATGGAAGTTCAATCCAGGCAAATGCAAGGTGTTGCATTTTGGAAGATCTAATTCAAGAGTGAACTATATGGTAAATGGAAAAGCCCTGGGGAAAATTGATGCACAGAGAGATCTGGGTGCTCAGGTCCATTGTACCCTGAAGGTGGCAATGCAGGTGGAGAGAGTGGTCAAGAAGACATACAGCATGCTTTCATTCATTGGACAGGATATTGAGTACAAGAGTTGGCAGGTCATGTTCCAATTGTATAGGACTTTGGTTTGACCACATTTGGAATACTGCATACAGTTCTGGCTGCCACATTACCAAAAGGATGTGGATGCTTTGGAGACGGTGCAGAGGAGGTTTACCAGGATGTTGCCTGGTATTAAGGGCGCTAGCTGTGAAGAGAGGTTGAGTAGATGAGGATTATTTACATTAGAAAGACGGAGGTTGAGGGGGGACCTGATTGAGATCTACAAAATCATGAGAGGTATAGACAGGGTGGATAGCAAGAATCTTTTTCCCAGAGTCAGGGACTCAATTACCAGTAGTCATGATTTCAAGGTGAGAGGCGAACAGTTTAAGGGAGATATGCATGGAAAGTTCTTTACACAGAGGGTGATGGGTGCCTGGAACACATTGCCAGTGGAGGTGGTAGAAGCAGGCATGATAGTGTCATTTAAGATGTATCGAGACAGATACATGAATGGGCATGGAGCAGAGGGATACAGATCCTTGGAAAATAGGCAACAGGTTTAGATAGAGGATCTGGCACAGGCTTGAAGGGCCAAAGGGCCTGTTCCTGTGCTGTAATTTTCCTTTGTTCTTTGATACTTTAAACAGGCTGACTTTCAGCCTTCAGAGTAGGACTGTTAAGAACAGGCATTCTTGACTAACAACTAGGGTGGATCATAGACCTGACCTAATGAAGTTTAAAAAAATGGTGTCTTACTGATTTTATCCTGTCCCTCCTAAGCTTTCTTTTAATCTATAGCAGGAAACCAACTTTTTACCTTATCAGCTTGATGGGAGGTGGAATACCTCACAGAGAAAATTTATATCTGTCTTTCTGACCCTGTACAAATTCATTGGGTTATGGTTTTGGTGGTGGTTAATGGGGGTTGGGGGTAAAGACAGATACAGAGAGAAATACAGCTGTTGGTTCTGGGATTTTTTTTTCCCTGAAGTCATGAAACAGAAGACCTTACAATGATTTTGTCATCTTTAAATGAAAAGTCACTGACACAAAAATTAATACTAACTGACAGTAGATTAATGTGTAGTGTTTAAGGTGCTTTTGACATTAATATGAAGTGGCACTTCCACAGAAACAACTGCCTCACTAATTCTGATTTGAGATGTGTTGGAATACTCAGCTCCTGATCTTATTGCAACATTGGTCCAAACACAGAAAAATGAATTGAACTCAAGAATTGAGACAAAAATGACTGCCTTGATGTTGAAGGCAGTCATTTGACAGAGTGTGGAATCAAGGAGACCTGGCACAACTCAAATCAATGGGAATCAGTAAGTGGGGTGGATTCTCCATTTGCGGGACACTACATAGCACAAAGGAAGATGACTGTTATTGCTGGAGGTCAACTATGTCAGTTCTAGAACATCGCTGTGGAGTTTATCAGGGTAGCGTTCCAGGTCCAACCATCTTCAGCTACTTCATCAAGGACACTGAAGTTTGAAGTGAGGATGTTCACTCAGTGTTGAGTACCATGCATAACTCCTCAACGGCATGACCTGGACAACATTGAGGCTTGAGCTGATAACTGGCAAGTAATATTAATGCCACACTATTTCCAGAAAATAATAATTCCTAATATATGAGAATCTTACAATTTCCACTTGATATTCAATGACATTATAATTCCTAAATCTTCAACCATTAATGTCCTGATGGGTTGCCATTGATCAGAAAATGAAGTGGACCAGTCATATGAATACTATGGCTGCAAGATCAGGTTAGTGACTAGGAATTTTGCAGTGAGTAACTCACCTCATGCCTTCTCAAAGCCTGCCTGCAATTGACAAAGCTGCACTTGTCTTGATGAATACAGCCCCCACAACATCGAAGAAGCTCAATACAATCCAGGACGAAGGATTCTGCGTGATAAGTGCCTGTCTATCACCTTAAATATTCACATCTCTTGACACTGAGTGGCAGCAGTGTAGACAATGTCCCAGATGCACTGCAAAAGCTCACCAAGTCTCCTACAACAGTACAGCAACATTCAGTGAGCGTGTATTAATAAATGAGAGCCCCACAAAAAGGCACTGCCGTAAAACCTCAACAAAAACATATCAAATTAAATGAAAATGTTATCTTGGAGGGGATGCTTGCATTCTTGCCAAATAACACCACTCCCCCAAAAGCCAACACGACTACTAGAAGACACGGCGTGGTCCACAGGCAACTCAGTGCACAAAACTATAGAAGAGAGAAAGGCAGTCAAGTCTCATTGACCCCTCCTCCATGGCCTGCTACCTGAGTCTGTTAACTGATAATAAAATGTGAGGCTGGATGAACACAGCAGGCCAAGCAGCATCTCAGGAGCACAAAAGCTGACGTTTCGGGCCTAGACCCTTCATCATTTTGTGCTCCTGAGATGCTGCTTGGCCTGCTGTGTTCATCCAGCCTCACATTTTATTATCTTGGAATCTCCAGCATCTGCAGTTCCCATTATCTCTGAGTCTGTTAACTGTTTCTTTGGCCAGATACCCCAAATTATATATTCAGTTCTGTCTTGCATCTTTTTTATAGTGTTGTGATGGATAGCCTTTTTTGTTCAGAGTGACAATTCTAATGATCCCGGTTTAAGGGGTACTGTACTACTTGTCACTGGATGTTTGTAAAGATAAATTGATTGGTGTATCCTTGAAGACAATTAGGAGCAATGAATAGGTAGGTGAGTCTCTGAGGGCATCTGTCATGTCACTGTGATCTCTGTAGTCACATGCATGTGTTCAACAAGCAGCTGGACCTTACACAGATCAGAACATGTTGTTCCATAGCCTAATCATCTTGTACAGTGTAACAATAAACATAGATTAACAGTTACTATGAAGTCTGACCTAAGCTTGTATTAAGAGACAAAGAAATCATGCTAGAAGCAAATGAAACAGCTTACTAAAAGTTAGTCAAAAAATTTTGCAAGTCTGGCAGCATCTATGAAGATAAACCAAGTTAACATTTCTCTTTTCAGTATGTTCTAAAGAAGGGTCACTGGACTTGAAACGTTGACCTTCCTTTCTCTCCATAGATGCTGCCAACCCTGCTGAGTTTTTCCAGCAATTTCTCTTTCTGATTTCCAGCATGCTTAGTTCCTTTCTTTTGTTTACAAAACATTAATGATCTAAGTTCCAAAATGTAGCTTTCCTGCTCCTCTGATGCTGCCTGGCCTGCTGTGCTCTTCCAGTCGCGCACTCTGTTACCATGATCTATGTGCCTTGCAATGTTCCACTATGTTGATTCATTGCCCTCTACTGGTTATAAACATAAATACATAGGACAGTTATTATAACATTCATTTCAAGTACAGAACTTTATCTGTTGGAAATAGATTTTGAGAGATCAAAACCTTGAAAAGTATTTTTACTTTCTTGAAATAGATGATTGGTGAGTGACATTGACTGGCAGCAGTCTGCATTTGGAAAATCTGACTCAACAGCTTGTCTTATGCATAAAACTAAGAGTGTATGAAAGCCAAGTCAGGTAAAAAGAGTTGGCAACCATTTGACGGGGTGATTTTAGCAATGAATTCCCCCTCAGGCCACAGACATGAGCACAGATGAAGTAAAACAAACCAAGTAGTGCCACATTGTTTACTACTGCTTTGATTTCCTCTCGTCAACCCTAATTACTTATTCTCAATTCATTTTAGCATTGTGTTGGGCCAGACTTGTTAAAAAAAAGCAAGAGTTTGTGTGAATTATGAGCTACTGAATAAAACACGACTTTCTGCTTGCACTTAACTTTCAAGTGGTATAGGGTTCTATTATATATTTTTGCCTTTCTTTTTATTTTATTCTCCCAGGCTGGTCTGCATTTATTGCCTGTCCCTAGTTGTCCTTGATGAGCTGCCTTCTTTAACTGCTGCAGTCCACATGCTGTAGGTTGACCCACAATGCCTTTAGGAGGCCAATTCCAGGAATTTGAGTCAGCAACAGTGAAGGAACAACAAAATATTTCCAAGTCAGGATGGTGAGTAGCTTGGAGGGGAACTTGCAGGTTGCAATTTTCCCATATATTTCCTGCTCTTGTCTTTCCAGAAGGAAGTAATCATGGGTTTGGATGATGCTGTCTAAGGATCTTTGGTGAATTTCTGCAGTACATCCATTGCTGTTTGAGAACCAAGCGACACAGCTTATCTGTCCTTAGCCACACCCTGTTTTACAACCCTGCCTAAGTCAGTGCTACCTTTTCCCAATGCTCAGCGTAGCCTAGCACATTCTCACCGTCCAATGCAAGACCATCACATATAGGAAGTCTTAGGATGCATCAAAGAATTCATGTTGATTCAGCAAACAAAACTGAAGCTGCCTTTAATTTCAGATCAAAAACAGACTGCTAAACATTTGGACAAATGTATAGTCAATGAATGCTCACCTTATTCAGCTCTCATCTACTGGAACCGGGTCTTAATTAAGTCCTGTATAGGTTGTTATGCTTGACACTGCTGCACTGTGTCATGCATGAGATGATGTTCTTCCTGCTCTATGTTCTCGTTGTCCTCTGTGAATACTATTCCAGCCCTCATCGTTCTTCAACCTTGATCACATCTCCGTTTGCCTGCTCTAATTGTGGACAGCACAGCATGCTTTAATTATACAGCATGTTCCTTCCAGAGAATATTGCAAGGTTCCTCAGACTGATCCAAGCATCGGAACAAAAACAGAATTTCTGTAAAAGCTCAGCAGGTCTGGCAGACCTGTGAAAAATATCCCCGGTTCTGAGGAAAGGTCACCGGACCCGAAACATTAGCTCTTATTTTTGATTCACAGGTGCTGCCAGATCTGCTGAGCTTTTTCAGTAACTTGTGCTTTTGTTCCTGATTTACAGTATCTGTAGTTCTTTCCATTTTTCTAAGCATCTGAAGTTCATTTTCAGCAGACCTATCATCTGCTTCACCAAGGCCCCCTGGTTGAAGAATAGTCAGTGTTGCATCTGTGCTTGGCTTCAGTCATGCAGTGTGTAACTGGGTCATCAGTCCAGGTTATCAGCCTTGTCTCCCACTAATCATCCTTATAAGGCATCAAACGTTCCCAAAGATAAATGCATCATGGCAGCTCCCAGGCTACCTGGTGCAGACTTCTAGTAAATAGCACCAATGATCATAGATTATTTGCCCCTTTTCCATTGAATGAATTCAGTTATGCTATGATATGGCCCTGTGTATACAGTCTATCCCACCTTATGCCAGGAAGAAAGCATGTTGCCATAACATACTGCCAATGCTGCAACAATGACTTTGCCACAAGGATATGAGATAAAGTTGAATGACCTGGCAGAAATTGCATCAGCAATTGCCTTTCTGTACTTGTGGGTTGAAGATTGAGAGGTCCCAAACTGGGGCCAGTTACATTAAACTTTAACACAGCTGTCACCCAGCTAGGATAGCCACCCACTTCTTCCACACCCATGTCCTGCTCCAGCAGTTGGTATAGCTCTGTGCCAGTGCATTCATACAGTGGGATGAGGAGCACTCTGACAAGGAGGGCCATGGAATATCTCTGCATGGAATTGTGACATGGGACCTCATCTTGATAAATTCAGCAGCAATCATGTAAGATCATGTTGGTGAATAGTTAACAGCTCAAGGTGAGAAGGAATTATTTGTGCAATCTACAAGATACTGCAGTACCTTTTGTGTTTTGTGCCCTGCAAATGCCATTTTCAAGGTCACCTTTGAATATTTCTGTTTCACAGAGATTACTATCTTCAATCTGCAATGACTAATGACATGGAGAAGATTGCCTGCAATCAGCATTTGCACCCCATACAGTTTGACACTGCATAACTTTCACATGCACAGTGCTATGATTACAGATGACCTCAACCTACACCATGAAAGAGACACAGGAAAGCTCCCCCTCCCATTCTTTAGATGACATGTCCATCACGGGCCTCCTTGCAGTGCCACAATGATGCCACCCGAAGGTTGCAGGAACAGCAACTCATATTCTGCTCGGGAACCCTGCAGCCCAATGGTATCAATGTGGACTTCACCAGCTTCAAAATCTCCCCTTCCCCCACCACATCCCAAAACCAGCCCAGTTCGTCCCCTCCCCCCACTGCACCACACAACCAGCCCAGCTCTTCCCCTCCACCCACTGCATCCCAAAACCTGCCCAGCGTGTCTCTGCCTCCCTAACCTGTTCTTCCTCTCACCCATCCCTTCCTCCCACCCCAAGCTGCACCTCCATTTCCTATCTACTAACCTCATCCCACCTCCTTGACCTGTCCGTCTTCCCTGGACTGACCTATCCCCTCCCTACCTCCCCACCTATACTCTCCTCTCCACCTATCTTCTTTACTCTCCATCTTCGGTCCGCCTCCCCCTGTCTCCCTATTTATTCCAGAACCCTCACCCCATCCCCCTCTCTGATGAAGGGTCTAGGCCCGAAACGTCAGCTTTTGTGCTCCTGAGATGCTGCTTGGCCTGCTGTGCTCATCCAGCCTCACACTTTATTATCTTGGAATTCTCCAGCATCTGCAGTTCCCATTATCTCAGGAAATCTCAGGCTCAGCCTGGTAATCAAGTGGCCTCCCTAAATCTCCATGACCTTTTTGTACCCTAGCAATTCCTGGCCAGACAATAGGTAATGATCCCTCATATTCTCAAATATCACTTGGAATTGCATCTGCAGCTCTCAACATTACCCCCTTAGCATTGGCCCTGCAGGTTAGCCATGATCACCACTGCACTACCCAGTCCCCTCATTGAGGCCAAGTGGTGGTGACCACTGATAACTACCAGCACCCCCCAACCCTGCAGTATCTTCCATTCCATCCTCCACTTTAATGACATATTTCCCCCAGTCACCATTCTTGATTCCTCTGGATCCCAGGTTACTGACTGTAATTTTCAGCATTGATTTCATCTGATGGATCCCCCAACTTTAACATATAGACCATAGAACCATACTGCACAGGAACAGACCCTTTGGTCCATGTGCCCATGTGCTATAAATTGACACCAAATTAAACTAAACTTTCAGTTCACCTGGGCCATCTCCAGCATATCCCTCACCTTCCTGGATCTCTCAGTCTCCATCTCAGGAGGCTTGTAACTGACGTCCATTTCAAGCCCACCGACTCCCACAGCTACCTAGAATACACCTCCTCCCACCCACCCTCCTGCAAAAATTCCATCCCCTATTCCCAATTCCTCCGCCTCCGCCGCATCTGCTCCCACGATGAGGCATTCCACTCCCGCACATCCCAGATGTCCAAGTTCTTCAAGGACCGCAACTTTCCCCCCACAGTGATCGAGAACGCCCTTGACCGCGTCTCCCGCAACATATCCCTCACACCCCGCCCCCGCCACAACCGCCCTAAGAGGATCCCCCTCGCTCTCACACACCACCCTACCAACCTCCGGATACAACGCATCATCCTCCGACACTTCCGCCATCTACAATCTGACTCCACCACCCAAGACATTTTTCCATCCCCACCCCTGTCTGCTTTCCGGAGAGACCACTCTCTCCGTGACTCCCTTGTTCGCTCCACACTGCCCTCCAACCCCACCACACCCAGCACCTTCCCCTGCAACCGCAGGAAATGCTACACTTGCCCCCACACCTCCTCCCTCACCCCTATCCCAGGCCCCAAGATGACTTTCCACATTAAGCAGAGGTTCACCTGCACATCTGCCAATGTGGTATACTGCATCCACTGTACCCAGGGTATCTACCTTTACATTGGGGAAACCAAGCGGAGGCTTGGGGACCGCTTTGCAGAACACCTCCGCTCGATTCGCAATAAACAACTGCACCTCCCAGTCGCAAACCATTTCCACTACCCCTCCCATTCTTTAGATGACATGTCCATCATGGGCCTCCTGCAGTGCCACAATGATGCCACCCGAAGGTTGCAGGAACAGCAACTCATATTCCGCTTGGGAACCCTGCAGCCGAATGGTATCAATGTGGACTCCGCCAGCTTCAAAATCTCCCCTTCCCCCACCGCATCCCAAAACCAGCCCAGTTCGTCCCCTCCCCCCACTGCACCACACAACCAGCCCAGCTCTTCCCCTCCACCCACTGCATCCCAAAACCAGTCCAACCTGTCTCTGCCTCCCTAACCTGTTCTTCCTCTCACCCATCCCTTCCTCCCACCCCAAGCTGCACCTCCATCTCCTACCCACTAACCTCATCCCACCTCCTTGACCTGTCCGTCTTCCCTGGACTGACCTATCCTCTCCCTACCTCCCCACCTATACTCTTCTCTCCACCTATCTTCTTTTCTCTCCATCTTCGGTCTGCCTCCCCCTCTCTCCCTATTTATTCCAGAACCCTCCCCCCAACCCCCTCTCTGATGAAGGGTCTAGGCCCGAAACGTCAGCTTTTGTGCTCCTGAGATGCTGCTGGGCCTGCTGTGTTCATCCAGCCTCACATTTTATTGTCCTCCATTCTGTCTGGCCTTGGTCCATATCCATCCATTTCTTGCATATGCATGTGCTTATCTAAAAATCGTTTAGCCCCTTTTGTATTTGCCTCCACCAACACCCCTGGCAGAGTGTTCCAGGACTCCTACCACTCCATAAACAAATTGCCTCTCAGATCTCCTTTGAACTCCCCTCACTACCCCTTCACCTTAAGTGCATGTCCCCTAGTATTAGACTGTTCAACTCTGGGAAAAAGATTCCATCTGTCAATCCTATCTACATAACTAACAATCTTCTATCAAGTCTCCCTTCAGCCCCCACTACTTCAGAGAAAACAAGTGGAGTTTTTTTTAGCCTCTCCTTACAGCTCATCTTGCCTCTCCTTATAGCTCGTTCATTCAAATGACTTTCATGTTGACTGTAGCCCACCCTTCTGACCAAATTGGACAGACAACCATGACTTACTGGTAATTCCCTAACCGTTAGCACTGGACCTGCAGGACTAACTCCCCTGTCTGTTGTGTTATGCAACTGCTGACCAAGTCCATCTGAACCAGTCGCTTGACTGTGTTGAAGGCCCTGTACTGAGATTGAATGATGCCCTTAACTTATTGCATCAAGATGCCGTGACTGGCGGTAGCCCCCCTTTGACCTGACCAAGGACTGCTTCCCTTAGACTTTGAGTCTTAGCCGTTTGGTCGATGCACGTCAGTGTGTTTCTGATGTCGGTTTCTGGAATACGCTGTAGCTGTGGGATAGATGCCATAAAGCAACATGTCCACACCTTGACTGCTCATGACAATCATGAAAAGGTATCTGTGTTATAAAGCAAGACCTAGATGGAATTACTGAGGCTTTAAGATCTGGCTGAGAGGGCAAAACGCCAAAAGGCAAGGCAAGGCAAGGGAGGGATGTAGTGGGCACCAAAGTACACAAAATGAGTCAGTACTAAGTGAGTGAATGAGCAGTCCTGAGATCCAGCATCTAATTCATGAGATGGGTACTTATGCACAAAGCGTCCTTGCAGTAGCTTTCCAAAAAAGGTGCCAGCACACTCCAAATTGTAGCATGTAAATGCAAAACCATTCAGAATGTGGATCAGAGATTAGCCACGATGTTATGGTGAAGCTAGTATATGTCAGATGCAAAAGTCTGTGGATGGTAGATGTGTGCTGTTGCTGCCCATGGAGTCTGACATGAGATGTTGGTGCCTGGTGTCCAAAATGGAGATGTGAAGGAGCATGTAGTGAGATGGCATTGCAAGTAAATGCTTTAACTTTAATTTTCAAAATTGTTGCTGCCTTATTGCTATCCAATAGATGGACAATGGGAAACTGCACATTAATGAAGTAAGATTAATAATAATGCAAGACCAATGTATGCAAATAGGCCTCTCGTACTCACTTGCGAGAGTCCCAGCTCGCTTTCAACACTTGGTTTGAAAGTGGGACTTTACGCTCGTCACATCGAGAAGCCCTTCACTGGTGATTTTATGATTTTTTTTCCAATCTTCTAGCCATTGCCCATGTCATTTACTATTTCCTTTCAGCCATACATAAAGAATGTCTAGTGAAAATTCTCAGTTGTCTCTTCACAGCATAATTCAGTGTAACTTGAACTACTAGCTAGCACACTAGCATATAGGAGTCACAGTTAGTTTTTACCCTCCCTGCTTATATATTCTTTGATAAGTAAAACACAAAGATGTTTTTTGCCCAGAACTGCATTTCTTTCAACTTACATCATGCCTTTAATCTGGGACACAAACCGTAGGAAATCAACATTAAGCTTTTTGAGCAGCATCTCTTCCTTTGAAGAGGTGCTGTCTGACATTCTTTTGACATTCTGATGTAACACTTCACTGGGATTTTAGAAAGCCATTGAATTTACATTATCAGCTAGCATTTTACATTGTCTCTTTTTTTTTGAAAAAGCACCTTCTACGTAAAAGTTCAGTACATCCATAAATAATTTGAGGTTGTGGTCCATTTCCATAATTGTAGCCAATGCTTACGTAATAGTGATTGAAAGCAATCCATCATTAGTAGCTGCTGATCACTCTTCATGCTTTTGTTAAGTTTTGTATCAGTCTTACATGAAATGCGAAGATTACAGAATTTCAAAAGTAATGCCCAATATTCTTTGAACTTCACTTGCTGGTTAGTATGGGATTTTGATAACTTGTGAAAGTTTCAGTTTCAAGAACTTTTTTTTTCAGTTCATCCTGTTATGCTAAAATGCTTTAAAATTACAGTTAGCTTTGTCTTACATTCGCAAACATTATTTCACAATACTAAGTGCCATCAATCTAGACTAGAAGAAGAAACATTGAAATTAATTATTATAACAGCCAGTGTTAAACATCTGCTGCAAAACTGCAAACAATGAAATAGCAAAATATTTCAGACTCTTCAAGAGTCCCAAAGGTGAAATAACTTCTATGGGTAAAAGTAAGGACCCAGCCTAGTCTCTACCTTGTATTTGTCTGAGAGTGTGATTCATTCTAAGTGAGGCAACTATAGAGTAATCTAAAATATCAGCCAAAATTTGTGTTTTGTAATGAAAGGGGTGAAGTCTAATTTTCCAGTTGTCAGTTCCTGTTCTGCTCCTATGCCATTGGCCTTGGGTTTTGGAAAATTTCTGCTTTGTGACATAACTGACACATGCATTCCAACAATACGTGCTAAAGAAAGAGCCAGATGTCCACAACATTCTGAAAAGTTGTGCTCAGGATGTAGATGGGTAGAATTGCCATTAATTGCATACACAAATATTTTGGATCGTTCTTCAATCATCTTCAAGCAATGATAAAACCTGGGACAGTTGAGACCTCTGACTTGACCATACAATGTGCCAGAACTTTTCTCATTCTTTATGTGATGTGAAGCCAGTTTATCGTATCAAACTGAAACCCAGATGCTGCAGCATTGAGTAATGGCTTTAGATTCTTGAGGGAATTGACAGTTTTTGTTGTCCGATTGTAGAGAACATTGTGCAATTCTTTCCATAACTTGTTTCTAGAAAGGGTAGTTGCAGAAATGAAGAAAGCACAATACCAGTAATAACACTAATTCATTGTAAGAAATTTGGCAGCTTTGCTTTAGCATCTTTGGAGCAAACACAAGGAAAGTATATGGAAACTGCACAAGGTGATTTCTTGGCATGTTGCTTTAAATTGAGGGGTCATACATATAGGACAGATGTCAGAGGTAGGTTCTTTACTCAGAGAGTAGTAAGGGTGTGGAATGCCCTGCCTGCAACAGTAATAGATTCGCCAACATTAAGGGTATTTAAATTGTCATTGGATAAACATATGGATGATAATGGAATAGTGTAGGTTAGCTGGGCTTCAGATTTGTTTCACAGGTCGGCACAACATCGAGGGCCGAAGGGCCTGTACTGCGCTGTAATGTTCTATGTTCAATGTTGTTCATTTATTCTTGACAAAACCAGCATTTATTGCCCAAACCCAACTGTCCTTGAAATGATGGCAGCAAGCCTCTGCCTTAAACTGTGAGTCCACGTGAGGTTAAGGTGCTCCTAGATCATTGTTCCAGGGTTTTGATCTAACACCGATGAAGGAGTGGCAGTGATACATTTCCAGGAAGTCAGGAAGGTGTGTGACTTAAATTATTATGCCCCCAGTTGCCAACTGCCTTGGTCTTTTTAAGTGGTCAAGGTTGTGAGTTGAGAAGACATCGAAGTAGCTATGGTGTATTACAGAATCATTAAGGATTATAAAACATAAGGACACCATTTTGTCTGTCTCATTCAATGTTGTTTCTTTGCAAGAACTAGTTCTACCCTTCCATCACTATCTGTCAAAGGAGCCGTGGAGATTTCTTCAATACGTCTGATATGTGCTATTGCTGCCAAACTTCTGGCCAACTCAAACAGATTCCTTGCTAAACAACATAATCAGAAGGAAACCTCAGAGAAAAAAATTTAAGTTGTCCCATTATGAGCTAACCTTATCCTTGTAGAATTGGAAGCTGGCCTAGAACCTTAGAACAGAAAATAGGCAATTCTGCTAGGATGGATGGCATCCTATTAGATTTTCTGGACCATATTGGCCCATTGGCAAAACAACAGGTTCTGGCATTCTGGAGAATGGCCACAAGCCCAAAATCTGGTGCAAAGCAGGCTGGCTTTCGGCTCTACTGGTGATGGAATTCATAATACTAATGAGCACTTGGGAGATGAAATTCCTTGTAATCTCCATCTTAAATGTTACACTCCTTATTTTGAAAATATCCAATTTCCGATAAGGAGAAACTTCTTTTCAGCATTTACTTTGTCAAGTCCCCTCAGAACCTTACATATTTTTGATTGCTAAAATGACTAAACATTCCAATGCTGGATCCACAAGCACTGCTCAGGATGGGACAAGTGGTGTTTGCTTAAATGCATGGGTGGAGTACTTGGATTTTCGCAGACTCCTTCTGCTGTTTGCATTTGGTGTCCATCAAGAAATGTCAGAAATGCTCAGAATGTTGGTTCTTTCTTCTTCAGCTTGGGTGGTCTTGGACGAAAGATTCCCACAAAGTACATATTTCCAGGGAGGCTTTGAGGATATCCCTGAAGTGTTTCCACTACAGTCCCAGTAATCACTTGGTTTAATGAAACTGGGAGAGCTTGTTTGAAAGTCTTGTAAAAGGCATTACCAGGAGACACAGGTTCAAGGTGTGGCGATGGGGGTGGGGGGGCGTGGAGTTTAAAAGAGATGTGCAAGACATGTTTTTCAAGACATGTAAAGCATGGTAAGTGCCTGGATTACACTGCTAGAGGTGCTGGAAGCTGACAGGATAGCAGCATTCAAGAAGCACGTGGACAAATACAGAACAGGAAGAGAATAGTGGGATACAGATCCTGTAATTGAAAAAAAAATGGAAGGGCAAAATGTGTTGGAACAGACTTGGAGGGCCAAAGGGCCTGTTCCTATGCTATATGTTCTTTGTATGCTGATAATATAGTTTACCCAGCCAGCAGAACTGACAGGATCATAATCAGTGCCTAATGCTGGTGCTATTAGCTTGAAAAGGACACTGATGTTGCAGTGCCTATCCAACCAGTACATTTGCAGGATTTTGTAAAGCCATCAATATTGATATTTCCCAAGGAGCTTAAGGCATTTGCTGTACTTTGTCTATTTGGGACTCAGATGGAGGGCTGGCTTGTAATACTACTACTTCTGAAGATCATGAATTTTGTGTTAGTTCTGAGGTCTTTGTCATCACTTTGTTCCTCAGATAGACAAAGGCATTGCTAGCAAATAGAAACAATATCAAATTTCTTTGTTGATGTATGCAAAGTTGGGTGAGGGGAGGCTCCTAATTCTACACTATTCAGTGGCTCACCATGGATCTTGATATCCGGGGGAGAGATGATGGCAGGAGTGTCTGTTAGAAGAGTTTTGACTTCCTGATGTTTATCCTACAGTCCATTCTTTCATATGCTGCTGTGAAACATCAGTAGTTTGGAGTTCAGTCTCTGAGTGTTTGAATATGCAATCTTCAGCTGCCTACTGCAGCTTGGTGACAGACACTAGGGTATTCTTAAATCTGAAGAAGGGTCAATGGTCTCAAAACATTGACACTGCTTTCTCTCCACAGATGCTGCTAGATTTGCTGAGGTTCTCTAGCATTTTCTTTTTTGTTTCAGACTTCCAGTAAACATGGTTCTTTTTTTTATTTCTTAGCTCTGGATAGTTGGTAATGAATCTTGAAGAGTTTCCAACTTGTCCTGTAGATTAGCCCCACCCCAGTAGAAAGTTTCATGGATATGGGTGGGAAACGTTGTGGTAGGAACATAGAAAACAGGCTTGGTATGATGACATTGCCTTGCTTCACCCTATTTGCATGAGTATTATATCTGTGATTGATCCTTTGGTGAGGATCAGAGCTTGCACTGCATCAGGCAACAGGTGGAGGAGGGTGATGACTTTCTATGAGCAACCAGATTTGAAGAGTAGTCTCCACAGTAACTTTTGACTGACAGAATGAAAGGCCTTGGAGATGTCAAAAAAACCCATCGATAAATGTTGCTTTGTATTTCCTCTCTGTATTTTACTCAAATTTATCTTGCTGTGAAGATCATATCCTCTATGCCTCTTGATGGATAAAATTCACATTGTGAATTCATAGAGTTTTTCAGCCACTGTGAGAAAGCAATTGAGGATATTTTTCAAGAACATTCCCTGTGGCACACAGCAGACATACTCCTCTGTATTTACTATAGTTGATGTTAACTCTTTGCTTGAAAATGGTTAAATTATCAGCATCACAGCAATCTCCTGGCAACCCTCTATCTTCCAGGTGATAGAGATGAGGTCAAGTACATGATCTAACCATGGTCCCCAGTATATTTCAGTATTTTGGTGGAGATTCTGTCTGCACCAGCAGACTTGTTGGTTTTCAGCTGTTGAATGGCCTTTTCAATTTCTGGGGTTGTGCTGAGGTAACGACGGGCAGCATGCTGTGAAGTGAAATTGAAGTCACTCATGTTGAGGACTCAGTCTTGGTTGAAGATAGTCTTAAAGTGCTTCTTCCGCAGAGCATTCAATGCCTTTCTGTCCTTGATGAGTAACATTCCATTCTTAGCTCTATTTTCTTGCTTTCTGCGTCCCTCCTTGAACAAAAGTGTGATATTTAGTTTTCCATTCTGCTGGAACCTTTCCAGATCTAGGGAGTTTTGGAAGACCGCAACTAATGTGTCTCAATCACTATCTCTGCAGCTTGTAGATTGGGGAAAGGTATTAGAGAGTCAGGAGGTAAGTCACTCATGACAGAATAACCAATCTCTAGCGTCCTGCTGTGGTGACAGTATTTATGTGGCTGACTTGGTTAAACTTTTAGTCAATACTGACAACCAGGTTGCTGATAGTGAGGCATTCTATGATGGTAATGCCAAAGGCAATTGATTAAATTCTGACTTTTGGAAACAGTCACTGCCTGACACTTACGTGGCTGAAATGTTATCAGCCAATATCTGGGCATTGTCTGGGTTTTGATGCTTGTGGGCATTGACGACCTCGTTGGCTTAGCATTTTCTAATTTGACGAAGTTTGATCTCCGATTCTCTGCAAAATTGTATTTTTCTGTATACTTGGGATTTCAATGTGTTTTTGTGCAGGTTACTAAGATATAAGAATAGTGCTTTTACTAATTTCTATGTGGATTTTAACATAATAGAACTGATTTTTTATCATGTTAACTGAAAAATACTTGTTTGGCTTAATTCCAGATTGCACAAAACTAAGTACATGCTGAATTACAAAGACAGTATCCTATTTAGAAATTAAAAAAACTATTGCAGTCAAACAAGGAGGAAAGAGAAAATAAGTTACTTCTGTTCTTAAGGCCTAACAACAACGATATTCACTCGTCCTTTGCTTTTTAAATAAAAATTCAGTTTACCATGCTTAGTAATGAAAGAGTTAATTTCATTTGCTGCATTATACATAAACTGCAGCAGTCTTGCCCAATTATTTTCCTGGTCCATCTTTTTTTGCATACTCTTTGGGATGAAATTTCCTCGATGATAAGGAGATGGCTTTGAAGGTGGGGATGCGGGCAGGTGCAAGGAGGCTTAAGAATCGGTACCATCTACTGCACGAAATGTTCCCAACTCCGTGTGATGGGATGCCAATCTGCTTGGCAGTGACGGGAAGCCAAGCTGAGGGGTGGCACAGTGGCTCGATGGTTAGCACTGCAGCCTCACAGCGCCAGGCTCCTGGGTTTGATTCCAGCCTCGGGTAACCGTCTGTGCAGAGTTTGCACATTCTCCCTATGTCTGTGTGGGTTTGCCCCAGTTTCCTCCTACAGTCCAAAGATGTGCAGGGTAGGTGGATCAGTCATGCTAAATTGCCTGTAGTGTTCAGGGGTGTGTGGGTTATAGGGGGATGGGTCTGGGTGGGATGCTCTAAGGGGCAGTGTGGACTTGTTGGGCCAAAAGGCCTGTTTCCATTCTGTAGGGAATCTAATCATCAAAGCTGGTAACAAGCTACTTACATTCCACTCCACAGCTCGTAATCTTTATTTTCTCTTCCCTCACCCCAGGTGTATGTAAGTGTAGTAGGCGTAAGAAATGCCTTTGATTTTTGGGAATGCAGTCAAACTCCAATGTCTGTTTGTGTCCTTAATATGCCACTGTACGGACCTGAACTGCGGTTGTGACTACGTGTGAATACAAAGATTTGTTTTAAATTGAATAAAGTATGTATCAGAAATTAGAAAAAGAAAAAAAAAATCAACCCAACGTGGCAGCAGTGTGAGCAAACTGATGAGAGGCTGCTTGGCTGCAGGAGGTTCAGGCTGCGACTCATCCTGACTGTGGTGCATTGGTAATGTCCCTAACTCCGAGTCAGGAGGTTATAAGTCACTTGGACCTAGCAAGAAGTGCCGATGCTGGAATCAGCGACAACACAAGTGTGGAGCTGCGGGAACACAGCAGGCCAGGAAGCATCAGAGAAGCAAGGAAAGTTGACGTTTCGGGTCGGGACCCTTCTTCAGAAAATGGGCTATTGTTTGATCTCCGAGTCAGGAGGCCCGCGTTCAAGTCCCAGCTAGTAGTGGCAGTAATATTTCTGAACAGGTTGACTGGTGAGATTCCAGCCGAAAGTGACCAACAACATGAGCCATCTCCTGATTGCCAAGACGACGCTGGAACATATCGCGCATGCGCTTTCAGGGGCTCTCCCCGAGAGATGCAGTCAGCTCTGAAGCTGCGCATGCGCTTTCAGGCTCCCGCCGCCGTCAGCCGTGAAACTGCGCGTGCGCCTTCACCCTTCTGCCCCGTCAGCTGTGAACTGCGCGTGCGCCTTCAGGCTCCCCGGCGGTCGCGAAACTGCGCATGCGTTGGCGTCCTGGTTGCCCTGGAGTTGGAGGAGCAAAGTGGAAGAGACACTGAGCTTTGGAAGAAACTGCAGGGGCTCCTAAAAGCAGCGTGCACGCATCAACCCCATTGTTTCGCAAAGCAGTAAAATTTTCTAGAGAGAGAGGGGGTGTTCACCTTGCAGGAAACTCAGCTGGAAAGCCGGCTAGCTCCTGTGAAGGCTGGAGGATCTGCTCCAGTGTAAGGAGATGAAATCAACAAGTTTGTAAAACCAACCACCCCATTAAGCTCAAGGGAAGTCCAAGAAATCAGAAACCACACTCCAGCCATCATGTCAAACAGGTAAGCAAGAAATTAATTTAAATATATTAACTATGCATCAACAGTATACAGCGAGAGGAAATAGGGGAAATTGAGCATTTCAACGGAATATATTGCATTGCTAACGACATGTAGACTTTGTTAGAAATGGTGATTGGGCAAGATTGCAGCATATTCATATACTTGTAATATGATGTTATTAAGTTCCTTTTGGATAAAAACTTGCAACCACTCTTCGTTGATCTTTTTTAAAATCAGAATTGCACATAAATTGAAATTGATCTGGAACAGACAGACCAGTCGGGTTATTCCTTTTAGATTGTTGTGAAATGGAAGTAATTTGTAAAAGGAATTACAAAATGCAATTATCCGTGACCTCAAGATACAATTAAAAATTGTAAAATGCGTTTCCTAATTTTAGCATTAAGATTCATTAGTTTCGTCCTTTTTGTTTTGAGCTAAAATGCAATCCAAATGATGATTTGTTAAAAAAAATCGTAAAAATCTACTAGAACTACATTATTTATAAACATTATAATTCTACTGTGATCCATTCAAATTTTGGGAAAACCTTCTAAAGGTGATAGAAGTGATGTTCCTTATATTAGTTGGTAATGTGAATATTGCAGTCTGTCAAATTTTGCACTGCAGCTTGTTCAATCACTTTGTGACTCTATTGCCTACAGTAACATGACAGTTAAAAATATACATAAATGGAACAAGTTTTCTATGAATAGCATACAGTGCCCAGGTTAATGAAAGCTGGCATAACACAACACGTAGTACAGTTTGACATTGCTAGGCCATTATAGAAGAAACATTTCATCCATACTTGATACTTGAATGGGACCTCCTGTAAAGTAAGAATGCCTACAAATAACATGAGGATGCAGTTGCATTTTAGTGTGTTGAACTCCAATTGTCATCTAGGCCCAAAACATCAGCTTTTCTACTGCTCTGATCCTGCTTGGCTTGCTGTGTTCATCCAGCTCTACACTTTGTTATCTCGGATTCTCTAGCATCTGCAGTTCTTATTATCCCCAATAGTCAAGTAGTCTTCTGATACTAGCTGTCCAAATTACAAAGGAGAACAGGTTATTTGAACATTAGTGGCATTCATTGCATTTTGCCCCAGGACGGATAGGGAGAAGATTGAAATGTGAGGGAAAAACAAACAAAATAGTAAAGCAAATCTAGGTTCTACATAGCATTTTATGGAGAGTATAAAGTCATTTCTTATTCCGTCTAAGTGATGTCAGTTAAGGCAGTGATTATTCCACCACAATTGATTGGAACAAAAATTGATCCTCTAATTACTATCCATTGGCTCATTAAGTAGAAAGGTGTTTGTGTGATGAGAACAGTAACAACTATGCTGCATCCTATTGTCAAAAAGTTGCCAACTTTTACTCATTTACTGAAGGGTAGTCAAGTGGTTATTAAACTTTACCAGGCCAGAATTTTTAAAAGAATTTCTGTAATGTTTACAAAATATGTGAAATACGTTGTCATGTTTTCAAACAGTGATTTACTTGGCATTAAAATTACTACGAAGCCAATATTATCATACTTTTGATAAATCTTAAACTGCATCACAATGCAGCCAGTTGGAACATAAGAACAGAAGTAGGCCATTCAACCTGTTGAGCCTGCCTGACCATTCAATCTGGCTATCACTGATGGAATACCTCAATTCATTTTACTCACCCCATTGCTGTCTGCATACAGGTTGTTCTCCTATAACATGATAGTTGCATTCTTGTATACCCTTACGTTATAGCAAATTGCGCAATAGAAAATCTCCGTAGAAAATCATATTATAGGGAAATTGCTATCACTACACCTGTACAGTAGAAAGTTTGCATTATCCAAACAGCATCCACTGTTCATCAATCGTGGTACAGCCAATTCGCGTTAACGAACATGTTACAGCAGAACTACCTGTATTTTGTAAGATTCAATGGGATCACCACTTTCACTTTTCTTTGAATACAGATCCAGTTTGCTCAATCTGTTTTCATACAACAGTCCTTCCATCTCAGGGACAAATTGGGCTAATCTTTGCTGTACGCCTTTTGTGGAAATAATATCTTTCTTGAGATAAGGAGACCAAAACTGCACACAGTACATCCATGTAACCAAGCTCCCATGCAATTGAAGCAAGACTTCATTACTCCTGTACTCAAAATCTTTTACAATAAAGGCAAACATTCTAAAAAGTTTCCTAATGTCTTGCTGTACCTGCATGTTAGGCTTTAAACATGAATTGACAATGATACCTAGGTCCCTTTGTGCATCAACACTTGTCAATTCCTACCATTTAAGAAATATGCTGCACATCTGGCCCCTCCTACCAAAGCAGATAACCTAACTTTTATCCATAATATATTCCACCTGCCTTGTTCTTGCCTATTCGCTAGGCCTGTCCAAAGCCTCATGATGCCTATTTACATTTTTTTTTACAGCACCCATTCCCATTTAGCTTTGTATTATCTGCAAATTTTGAACATTTAATGCTCACCTCCAAATCACCCACATATATTGTAAGTCATGAGGGAACAAGTACTGATCCTTGCAGTATCCCACTAGTTATAGCTGCCAACATACAAATGACCCATTGTTCCTACTCTGTTTTCTGTTTATCAGTCAATCATTAATCCATGCCAGTACATTATCTCATATGCCATGTGTTGTTATTTTTCTAATCAAACCCTTATTGAAAGCCTTTTGAAAATCTAAGCACGCTTATGCACTGATGCACTTCTGTAGTACAATCTACCTGTAAAGCATGTAAGACAACGCTTTTCACTGTACTTTGGTACATATGGTGATAATACATCAAACCAACTCAAACCCATCAGCTTTCTTTCATCAATTTTGTTCATAACAACTTTAAAACAAAACACCTTAATGTGTCAAACATGATTCTTTATTCATGAATCCATGCTGACTATACCTAATCTGATCTTTATCCACTTGGCTGTTTATCACAGTCTTTATCATAGTTACTAGTACTTTCCCTACTTCTGATGTCAGGCTGATGGCCAGCAGTTCCCTGTTTCTGTCTTACTTCCTTCACCAATAGTGCAATGTCATTTGCTAACTTTATATCCTCTGGAATCATTCCAGAATCTGTAGAATTTGGGAAGATAATCACTGCTGCAGAGGCTGTTTCTGTAGCTACTTTTGTCAGTACTGTGGGGTGTAGATTCAGGTTCTGGAGATTTATCAACTTTCAATCACATTAATTTCTCCAGTTCAGACTTTTTACTGATGCTAATTTCCTTCACTTCTTCATTGGCCCTTGTCCCTTGGATACAGAAGACCAAGGCCATTCAACACATTGAGCCTTCATCACCATTTAATATAATCATACTTGATCAAACACTTCAGTTCCTTTCAGCCACCCTTTCCTCATAACACTGTACATTGCTGGTAATCATAAGTCTATCGATCTCCACCTTAATCATATTCAAAGACTGAGCTTCCACGGTACTCTGTGGTAGAGAATTCCAAATTCTCACAATTCTGAGTAAAAAAAATTTTCCTCATTCCATAGTATATTACTCCATATACTACATATTGTAACGTATCTTTCTAGTACTGAGACTCAAAGTGAAGGTTTTAAGTTAAAAATGCAGTTTTAATAAGATCCATTCCATCCCATTTCATCCATTCCTTTCAAAACAGTTGCTGTCCAGACCAGTGTTAGCAAAAAATACTTTGCCATCATAGCCTGTGAAATTACCGTAATCTTGAAGATAGAGTTGGTGGCTCTTGAGAATCGTTTGGTACTCAGTTTGCAATTGTTTAAAGGTGGCATGCACAGTTGACTTTGTGTATTTGCATGTAAGGTCACTAACTTTTCAAGTTTAACTCTGGCACAAGGGAGGGGAGAATAGATTCTTGCATAGGGATCAGCCAGAACGAGTCAATGATGAAGAAGGTTTTGGAGTGGGACTGGAGGCATGGTGGAGGGATCCAGTGGAAGACACAGGGTGGAATGGGGGACACAGAGGAGTGAAGCGTAAAGGGTCCTGTGTCCCTGGTGTGTTATACGTGGTAATGGAGCCAAAACGCCATTCATTTTCTTATATTGCCTAAGAGCTGTGGCTGTACTGGTCAAATCGTTCTGTTCAACTTAGGGGCATTGACTGGCAGAGTCGTTACAGGACCCAACATTTCACCTACAACATTTTGAAATTCCCTCCTGGGATTGCTGTGAGACAATGTCCTGAACTCTTGTTAATCTTTCATTATTCTGCTTTTTTTGAAATCATTTTTGGTTTGGAACAGTGATCTGAGAGCTGAAGGTGATCTTTGGACACTGAACACTAACTTGTGGTTTAAAAAAGAGCCTCACCATCTCTCTCTAAATATTTCAGAACCCTCTTACTCTCCCCCAATTCTGATGTAGGGTGTAGGCCCGAAACGTCAGTTTTCCTGCTCCTAAGATGCAGCTTGGCCTGCTGTGTTCATTCAGCTCCACGCCTTGTTATCTCGGATTCTCCAGCATCTGCAGTTCCTATTATCTCTCCCAAGCAAACTGCTACTTGTTTTTGAGCTCAGATCCGGAAATTAATTGCAGCTCGATTTTTGTTCAAAGAACTTTGTAGACTTTTTGACTCTGGAACAGCAGTATGCTCAAACAGATGTTTGAATATCAAAGGGGGTCTCCCACAGAATTATGGTGCCAATCAGCTGAACAAAGCGAAACCAAAGTTTGAACTGTGGTTTGTTTAGAAGGATTGTCCCTGTGAAAGTTACAGGGTTGAGGTTTGATTGTTTCTTGGTTATCCACATGTTATCAACTTATTGGAAGTTTGGAAAACAGATTCTCAGTAATAAGTATTCAGTCAATTTTCCCTGAAGCCTACTGGGATCCATTTGCAAACATTGGTGTTGTAAGCAGCTGAGCAAGATACAATCCCAAGTGCCAGTGACATTACAGATGGTGGAGTCTGCTCAAGTGAACTGCCCAGTTACATCTTAGTTTTTTTTTCCCTTCACTTATGTCTGTTTGTTGCTGTCTTTGTGTGAGAACGTGGGCTAAAATTAAAGAAAATTGAGTTTAAACCGGAGACATGAATTTTGCTTTGCTAAAGCTACTTTATTAATAAATTGTTAAATCTTTTTGAAGCCTTAAACTTGGCGTCTGACATCAGTTATTCACAAAGCCTAGCAATGGTTATTCAGAAAGCCTAGTCAGGAACCATTGGAGTCAATTTTGAGGATCTTTGAGTATTTTAATCTTGCAGGAACAGAGAGGCTGATTTGATTCGGCTGCCAGTCTCTGTGTTGTAATGATAGGCATAGAACAGAACTAGTAATTTCAGCTATGTCTCACAAAGTGGTGAGAACCACACCAGATAATAGGACAAACATTCATAGAGTCATACAGAACGGAAACGGACCCTTCAGGCGAACCGGTCCATGCCGACCAGGTTTCCCAAGCTAAACTAATCCCATTTGCCCAGGACAAGGAGGTTCATCCACTTCACCAACACCTTCCACCCAACCTCAAGTTCACCTGGACCATCTCCAACACATCCCTCACCTTCCTGGACCTCAATGTCTCCATCTCAGGCATCCGCCTAGAAACCGATATCCATTTCAAGCCCACCGACTCCCACAGCTATCTAGAATACATCTCCTCCCGCCCACCTTCCTGCAAAAATTCCACCCCCTATTCCCAATTCCTTCGTCTCCGCCGCATCTGCTCCAAGGATGAGGCATTCCACTTCCGTACATCTCAGATGTCCTTGTTCTTCAAGGACCACAACATGCCCCCCACAGTGGTGAAGAATGCCCTCGACCGTGCCTCTCACATTTCCCGCAACTCATCCCTCACACCCCGTCTCCACAATAACTGCCAAAAGAGAATCCCCCTCATCCTCACATACTACCCCACCAACCTCCGGATCCAACGCATCATCCTCCGACACTTCCGCCATCTACAATCCGACCCCACCACCCAAGACATTTTTCTATCCCTGTCTTGTCTGCCTTCCGGAGGGACCACTGTCTCTGTGACTCCTTTGTATGCTCCACACTCCCCTCCAACCCCACCACACCCGGCACTTGCCCTGCAATCGCAGGAAGTGCCACACTTGCTCCCAAAACTCCTCCCTCATCCCCATCCCAAATGCAAGATGACTTTCCACATCAAGCAGATGTTCACCTGCACATCAGCCAATGTGTTATACTGCATCCGCTGTACCCGTTGTGGCCTCCTCTACATCAGGGAAACCAAGCGGAGGCTTGGGGACCGCTTTGCAGAACACCTACGCTCGGTTCGCGATAAACAACTGCACCTCCCAGTCACGAACCATTTCAATTCCCCCTCCCATTCCTTCAACGACATGTCCATCCTGGGCCTCCAGCAGTGCCACAACGATGCCACCCGAAGGTTGTAGGAACAGCAACTCATATTCCGCTTGGGAACCCTGCAGCCCAATGGTATCAATGTGGATTTCAAAAGCTTCAAAATCTCCCCTTCCCCCACTGCATTTCCAAAACCAACCCAGCTCGTCCCCGCCTCCCTGTTCTTCCTCTCACCTATCCCCTCCTCTCACCTCAAGCCGCACACCCATTTCCTACCTACTAACCTCATCCCGCCCCCTTGACCTGTCCATCCTCGCCGGAGTGACCTATCCCGTCCCTCCCTCCCCACCTACACTCACCTCTACAGGCTCCATCCCCACCCGTTTAACTTGTCCATCTCCTCTCCACCTATCTTCAATCTGCCTCCCCCTCTCTCCCTATTTATTTCAGAACCATGTCCCTCTCCCCCATTTCTGATGAAAGTCTAGGCCCGAAACGTCAGCTTTTGTACTCCTAAGATGCTGCTCGGCCTACTGTGTTCATCCAGCTTCACACTTTGTTATCCCATTTGCCTGCATTTGGCTCATAACGCTCTGAACCTTTCCTATTTGTGTACCTAACCAAATGTCCTTTAAATATTGTAACTATACTTGCATCTACCACTTCCTCTGGCATATATGCACCACTCACCATGTGAAGAATTGCCCCTCAGATTCCTTTTAACTCTTTCCCCTCTCACCTTGAACCTATGCCCTCTGGTTTTGAACTCCCTTTCCTGAGAGAAAAAAAAACTTAGCTGTTCACCTTATTTATATTCCTCAGAATTTTATACACCTCTATAAGGACATCCTTCAGGGATAAATGTCCCAGCCTATCCAGGCTTTCCCTATAACTCAAACTCTGTAGTCCCAGCAACATCCTTGTAAATCTTTTTTGTACCCATTGCAATTCAATAATATCCTTCCCATAGTAGGTTGACCAGAAATGTACGCAGTACTCCAAAAGTAGCCTCACCAATGTCCTGTACAGCTGCAACATGACATCATAACTCGAAAATTCAGTGCTCTGACCAATGAAGGCAAGCATGCCAAATGCGTTCTTCATCATGCAAACTGTGATGCAACTTTCAAGGAACTGAACCCCGAGGTGTCTGTGTTCATCTACACTCCCAGGAGTGTCATTAATTAGTCCTGCACTGGTTTCTCTTACCAAAATGCAATAGTTTATATTTATGCAAATTAAACTCCATCTGCCATTCCTTGGCCCAAGGCCTAGCTGCAGCTGTACAAAACTCTGGTGCGGCCGCACTTGGAGTATTGCGTACAGTTCTGGTCACCGCATTATAAGAAGGATGTGGAAGCTTTGGAAAGGGTGCAGAGGAGATTTACTAGGATGTTGCCTAGTATGGAGGGAAGGTCTTACGAGGAAAGGCTGAGGGACTTGAGGCTGTTTTCGTTAGAGAGAAGAAGGTTGAGAGGTGACTTAATTGAAACATATAAAATAATCAGAGGGTTAGATAGGGTGGATAGGGGGAGTCTTTTTCCTAGGATGGTGACAGCGAGCACAAGGGGGCATAGCTTTAAATTGAGGGGTGAAAGATATAGGACAGATGTCAGAGGTAGTTTCTTTACTCAGAGAGTAGTAAGGGAATGGAACACTTTGCCTGCAGCGGTAATAGATTCGCCAACTTTAAGTACATTTAATTCATCATTGGATAAGCATATGGACGTACATGGAATACTGTAGGTTAGATGGGCTTCAGATTGGTATGACACGTTGGCACAACATCAAGGGCCGAAGGGCCTGAACTGTGCTGTAATGTTCTAGCTGATCAAGATCCCTTTGTATTCTTCGATAACCTTCTTCACAGTCCACTATACTACCAATCTTGGTGCCATCCATAAACTTAGCAACCATGCCTCCTGTATTCTCATTCAAATTGTTTATATAAATGACTGAAAGCAGTAGCCCTAGCACCAACTTCTGTGGAAAATCACTAGTCCCAGGCCTCTAGCCCAGAACATGACCTTCTAACAACACCCTCTATTTCCCACTGTCAAACCACTTTTGCATCCAATTGTATAGCTCTCCCTGAATCCCATGTGATCTAATCTTACTAACCTGTCAGATTCATTTTTTTTAATGTAATTGGTTATTAATGCCTAAGCTGTAGAAAACAGGACATCTGGCTGAGAAACTGATAATGAAGTAAGTCAAATTCAAACAAACTTTTAGTTTATTGCGGGGAGAGAAGTTCATGATGTCTTGAGGTTAATTGTTAGAAAGATAAAATCATAAACAGAGGGTGTACTTACTTCACTAAAGAACTGGAAAATGACACAAATGATGCATTATTAAAGTAGTTTTGCAGAATTAAGCAAAGCATTGCACATACCTAAAAGTGAGTAAGTTTAAAGGAGATGCGAGAGGCAAGTTTTTTAATGCAGGGGGCAGTAAGTGCCAAGAATGTGTTGCCAGAGGAGGTGGTGGAGGCGGATACAATAGCAACGTAGAAGAGGCATCTTGACGGATATATGAATAGGCAGGGAATAGAGGGATATGCACCACTTGGGATCAAAAGTATTTTAGTTTAGAAAGGCATCATGTGTGGGCGCAGTCATGGTGGGCTGGAGGGCATGTACCTATACTGTACTGTTCTTTGTGCTTTGGAGTTAGAAAATATTTAATTTACATTACTATTTGGGAACAGTATATGTGTCCTATGCTACAGAGATCAATGGAGCTTAGTGAGATTATTTTTTAAAAGGCTTTTATTTTTGAGATTCTGTATTGAGTTGTCTCTGTGAATTCACAATGAGGATGTAGACAGCAGGTGTGACAATGTTTGGTAAAGCAGCTAAGAGACAGAATCTGAGATAACAAGGTGTAGAGCTGGATGAACACAGCAGGCCAAGCAGCAGCAGAACAGCAGGAAAGCTGACGTTTTGGGTCTGGACTCTTCTTCAGAAATTTCTGAAGAAGGTTCCAGACCCGAAACGGCAGCTTTCCTGCTCCTCTGATGCTGCTTGGCCTGCTGTGTTCATCCAGCTCTACACCTTGTTATCTCAGATTCTCCAGAATTGGCAGTTCCTACTATCTCTGAAGAGACAGAATATGATTTGAGTCTGACATAGCTTGTATCTCCTTGGAAGTTAGAGATAAAGCTGGACCTACATCTGAAGCAGAATAAATTTCGAACAGTTGTCTGTTAGGAAGTCTGTGGTAGGTAACGGTATTCAGTCTGAGACAATTTTGTTGAAGGGAAAATGACTGGAAGATTTGTTCACCTGACAGTCAAGGGAAGAAATAAACAAAATCTCTCAATAAAAAGAAGTGTGACCTTATTGCAATTGAAGAAATAATCAGTTTGTCTACCGTTTGAAACCGTAGCAGTGGCCTATTGGAAACTATGTGAGTTTTCTGATGTTTCGAACTGATATGTAGAAATTGTAGGGTGCTGTAGCTGTGGGATCCAGAGACAGTGATTGGTAAATAAATTGGACTGCTGCTCAGCTAAAAGCTATTGCAAAGACCCCCATTAAAATTTAGCGTAGTGAATGGTTGGGACAGTATGGAGAAATACGAGTCAGTTTCGGACAGCAATATACTTAATTCTGAGTTGCTCCCAGGAAAAGGGGATGAACCTTAAAGATTTCGTGAGATTAGGCAACGTGCGTTTATAAGTGTTAGTATTTAGAAAGTTTATAGCGTTAACCTTTAGCATCAAAGTGTTATGAAGATAATGCTTTGTTTGTGTACTGCTTGTTGATACACAATAAAGTTTGTTTATTCGTTTACAAAACATGAAATCCTGTGGTGTAGGTCTACCAATTCGTTGTTGGATCTTCAGAGTTCTCCTTTAAGTTAATATTTACTAACCAAAACATAATATCATTTAACTTTTTATATCTGCTTTCATATTATGACCTAACACTTGCTTTCATTGCAGCACATACAATAAGATGTGGGTAGACACCCATGAGGACCTGGAATATCTTCTGAAGCAGGAGATCAGTGCCCAGATTGCTAGACCACAGACAGACCGCGTGGTAATTTTTCAGATGCTGGCAACGTTTTACATTAAGTATGTGCAAATTTTCCGTAGTATGGAAGTTCTATATGACCAGATTGTGCATCCTCAGAAGCGAAGAGTTATTCACCATGTGCTGGAAGGAATTATGGGCAGAATCCTGGAGCTAAAGAATGAAATGGTGAAGCTGGAGTTCTCAGAGTTTCACTACTGTGACGATATTCTGCAAGACCTTAAGCTAACCCCAGTAAGTATGGTTCCATGAACAAAAACAAACTTGCTGGAAAAGCTCAGCAAGTCTGGCCGTATCTGTGAAGAAAATAATCAGAGTTAATATTTTGGACCCGGTGACCCTTTGTCAGAACTGTTGGTGACTGGGAAACATTGGTTCATATGCAGAAAATAGGAAGGGCGATGGGGTAGGGAGTAAACGATAGGATGGAGCCTAAAGAGAGAGAAGAGCAGTTGGACAGACGAAGGAGTTGATAACGATCAGGCTGGGTGGGTGAATAGTTGTTGATGGGGACTGTTAGTGACTAACAACAGGTAGTGTGTAATGGCAGGCTACGTGGTAACAAGGCCTGGTGTGTGGGGTAGGGGCTAGTACATGGGAGAGGTTAGGTCCTAAAATTATTGAACTCAATATTGAGTCCGGAGGGCTGTAGGGTCCCCAAGCAGAAAATGTGGTGTTGTTCTTCCAGCTTGTGTTGAGCTTCGGTGGAATACTGCAGCAAGCCAGAGACACAGATGTTAGCCAGGGAACAGGGTGGTGTGTTAAGAGGCAGACAACAGGGTAGTTCGGGGTCTTTTCTTGTAAACAGAACGTAGATGTTCTGTGAAGTGGCCACCCAGTCTATGCTTCGTTTCCCCAATGTAGAGGCGACCACTTTGTGAGCAGCGAATGCAGCACACCAGATTCTGGGAAATGCAGGTGAAGTGTTGCTTCACCTGGAAGGTATGTTTTGGTCCTAGGATACTGGGGAGGGAGGAGGTAAATGAGCAGGTGTTGCATCTTCGCCAGTTACAGGGGAAGGTGCCTTCAGGCTGTTAGGGGGTGTTGGGGGTGAAGGAAATGTGGACCAGAGTTTCCTGGAGGGAATGGCCCCTATATCCCACCATACCCCACCATGAAAAATCCACCACTGAGTTACCCACTAACTAATTAAACAATTAAAAGGCTACAAACACTGGTGACCAGGGCATTGTAATCACAACAGAAACCAGGCAGATGGGGGAGACACGAGAGGAACTAAATCAGAGTAAAGTCAGAGGCAGAATTACAGAATTCAACTTTTTAGCACAGTAGACTCTAGAGACGTTCTGCAACAAAAAATGCCGGAGAAACTCAGCATGTGTCGCAGCGGCTGTAGTGTGAAAGAATCACTGGACTTGAAACTCTGCTTTCTTTCTCCACAGGTGGTGCCAGACCTACAGAGGTTCTTCAGAATTTTCTGTTTCTGTTTCAGATTTCCAGAATTTACAGTCCTTTGTTTCTATGGTATCAGACTGGTTGACTCTTAAAGGGACCTGCATTTTTAACACGAATGGCACACACCCTTATCTGACACTTTGCATCCACTGTCAGCATTTACATTCAAATGTACTGTGACTAGAGTCAGCAGGGGCTAACCAGGTAGATATAGCGTAGTGGTATGTCACTGGATATTAATTCAGACCCAGACAAATTTGCTGCAGAAATCCAATCGTGCTAGCTGGTGCAATTTCAAGATTAATAAACCTGGAATTAAAAGGTCATCTAATTAAAATGAGCAGATTGCACAAAGTTGACAAGAATTGGCTGAATGTGTGTGTGTTAATTGCACATCATTATCTCTGCATCCATTCTTTGGTGCTACCTAATTTAAATGCCTAATAGTTTGCTCAATGTTCACAGGAATAAAATAAACCATCGTACCAGTTGCAATAGTTTGTAATTAATTTCACTTACTGTTGTCATCAAGACATACCTCCAAGGGAAATGATTTCATTAAAATCATTCTGACAGTTGTATTGAATTATATCATGTCATGTATTAATTTTTAATGATTTCTGATGATTGCTTAAGTCTCAAATTACACCAAAGAGGTATAAAAGACATCCTGAGCAATGATTACATCTTGTGAGCTTCTTGATACAACCCTTTTTTAACCTTTCTCAAATTCAATTTCACAGGAAGACCTAGAGATCCCCATCCCTAGGTACTTTATCAAAGATAAATTACAAGTCTTGAAGATCAGACAGAACATTCTAGAGCAGATATTATCCGAAACCTCAACCTCAACCTCAAAGGAACAAGTTAGTACATACACAAATATGTGTATCATTACTTTTAATATTGAATGTGTTTTTGTGTTTGATTCCTTTACATCTTGAGAGTGTAATTAAAACTGCTTTTTAATAATGTTAAAGGTGGCAGCCTTCTGTCTATTAGGCCCAAGCAACATGCCTGCAAAGATACAAATTTTGACACTTTGAGAAAGCAGAAAGTAAAAGACCAATTTACCCTGACTCGAAATGGAGCCCAGAGGATTAAGTGACCTTTAGCGTTTCTGAACAGAGATTCTCCACAGACTCATGCTTGGGCATGTCTCTGGGAAGGCCCACAAGCAATCTTCCCAGATGTTGACCACTGCTTGTCTCCATTTCAATTAGACCCAGCATCACAGTAATTGGCAGACTTGCAGGACTGATGGAGATGGGAAGTACAAAGGAGGATATCTGGAGGCTAATCATAACTGAAATGCTGACAGAGCTATCAAATATTTCCGTTGCATGACAGTTGTTTAGCCTACTAAATGGTTCTCGAGGACAATGGGGACACCAATACCACGGGCATATGATAAAACTCACAACTGGCAGAAAATAACTTCTTAATTCTGATCTTTAGCAGTTGAGGGTCAGTCACTCTCGGGGGGCAAAGATCTCCAAAAGGGAGGAGATTCTCACACTAAGACAGAGTGCTGCCTGGAAATTCTCCACTGGCGAAAAGTAGAGCTATTCTTTTACTTGCAGGTTATGACTTCACTACAAAGGCTTTACCATAATTTAAACTTAAAAATGCACATTGCATGGTCTAACCCAGAAACCTCCAATCTCTATTATCTTTAGTGAACCAAGAGAGGCCTGCAATGTTTCCAGTTACCATTGAGAACTATTAATAAGTGACTTCAGCATGATACAACTTTTGTTATCATCTTTTCTTGCCTGTGTGAATTGTGTGAATGAGTGTTGTTGCACCTATGTTTCAGGTGTTCAGATACTAAATCTTTCTTCTTTAACTGAAATCTATCCAAAAGTCTGCCCTGTTTCTGTTCTTTAAGTTCTCAGCACTCAAGGTGTTTAAATTTAAAAACTTGTTGCTGTGTTTTGTCAAGTGGTGGATAAGGAGAAAACCAATCTGCAAGTTCCTTCCTGTCTGTAGCTTGTTTTGTAAGACAATGCATTACACCACCGAGATCAATTGTATCTTAAGCATCATGTGGTGTAACATTGGCTACAGAGGAAGATAAAGGCTCAGAAGGTATATGATTGGCAGGAGTCTCTGTTCTTGTGCCCTCTTCTTGACCAGGTAATTTTTGATTCTGTGATAATGGGAACTGCAGATGCTGGAGAATCCAAGATAATAAAGTGTGAAGCTGGATGAACACAGCAGGCCAAGCAGCATCTCAGGAGCACAAAAGCTGACGTTTTGGGCCTAGACCCTTCATCAGAGAGGGGGATGGGGTGAGGGTTCTGGAATAAATAGGGAGAGAGGGGGAGGCGGACCGAAGATGGAGAGAAAAGAAGATAGGTGGGGAGGTAGGGAGGGGATAGGTCAGTCCAGGGAAGACGGACAGGTCAAGGAGGCGGGATGAGGTTAGTAGGTAGGAGATGGAGGTGCGGCTTGTGGTGGGAGGAAGGGATGGGTGAGAGGAAGAACAGGTTAGGGAGGCAGAGACAGGCTGGACTGGTTTTGGGATGCAGTGGGTAGAGGGGAAGGGCTGGACTGGTTGTGTGGTGCAGTGGGGGGAGGGTCCAGCTCAGTTCGTCCCCTCCACCCACTGCATCCCAAAACCAGTCCAACCTGTCTCTGCCTCCCTAACCTGTTCTTCCTCTCACCCATCCCTTCCTCCCACCCCAAGCCGCACCTCCATCTCCTACCTACTAACCTCATCCCGCCTCCTTGACCTGTCCGTCTTCCCTGGACTGACCTATCCCCTCCCTACCTCCCCACCTATACTCTCCTCTCCACCTATCTTCTTTTCTCTCCATCTTCGGTCCGCCTCCCCCTGTCTCCCTATTTATTCCAGAACCCTCACCCCATCCCCCTCTCTGATGAAGGTTCTAGGCCCGAAACGTCAGCTTTTGTGCTCCTGAGATGCTGCTTGGCCTGCTGTGTTCATCCAGCTCCACATTTTATTAATTTTTGATTCTGCTTGCCTTTTCCAATACTCTACCATGTGGTCAGCCTTTAGAGGCCAAGGCTGTCAGTGACTTTCTCCCAGTTGTCAGTACCATTCTTTGCTATCTTCATATTTTGCATGCAGGATCCTAGTAGTAGAGGAATGCACATCCAGAAGGTTTACTCTATAATGGCTATCACCCATTTGCCGAACATGGCAAAGGCAGGGTAGATGTTACTGGCTTAGCAATGAGTGTATGCTAATAGTATTAACATGCTCCATGACCACTTGAGTTAGTTACGTTGTTCTGGCGAGAGATGCGAAACGTATGTCTGAAACAGTGAAGGTGGGAACTGTTCAAACTTTTCTTGTAGCATATGATGTCTAAATCGCATCACTATTACAGGACTGTACTGAGGACATGGTTTTGGTAAACATGCCTTCTGGTGTTCTGTTTTAGGTTATTGTTCCATGCTGTCTTACTGGCTTGGGCATAACTATAGTTTATGCAATGCCTGTGTATGATTTTAGCATGAACTGACAGGGAGGAGTATAAAGGTAGTAGGAATATGCTTAAGAGGAAATCAGAAGGGCAAAAAAGGATACATCAGATAGATTTAAATTAAGGAGAATTGAAGGAGATTCTGTAAGCACATTAAGGGCAAAAGGATAATGAGGGAGAAAAGAGGCCCCCTTAAAGTTCGACTAGGCCATCTTTGTGTAGAACCACAGGAGATGGGTAAGATATTAAACAAATATTTTGCATCAATGTTTACTGTGGAGAAGAATATGGAAGCTAGGGAACATGGGGAAATAAATATTGATTGCTTGAAAAGAGTCAATATTACAGAAGGAAAGGTGCTGTAACTCTTAAAACGCATAAAGGTAGATAAACCCCTGTACCTGACAAGGTGTATTCCAGAACTTTGTGAGAAGCTAAGGAAGAGATTACTGGGACCCTTGCTGAGATATTTGTATCATTGACAGCCATGGGTGAGGTGCTGGAAGACTGGAGGGTGGCCAATGTGGTGCCATTACTGAGGAAAGGTGGTAAGGAAAAGCCATGGGACTGTAGACTGATGGATAAGTTGTTGGAAGGGATTATGATGGACAATATTTACATGCATTTGGAAAGGCATTGACTCATTAGGGATAGTCAACATGACTTTGTGCATGGGAAATTGTGTCTCACTAACTTGACAGAGTTTTTTGAAGAGGTGACAAAGAAAATCGATGAAGACAGAGTGGTTAGGCATTAGAGAAGATTCTACATGCTAAACGAGGTAGGCTAGATCACGTGGAATCCAGGGGAGATAGCCAATTGGAATCAAAATTGCCTTGAAGGTAGGAGACAAAGGCTGGTAGTAAAGGGTTGCTTTTTAGACTGGAGGTCAGTGACCAGCGGTGTGCAGCAAGGATTGATGCTGGGTCCACTGCTTTTTCTCATGAATATAAATGATTTGGATGTGAATATATGAGGTATGGTTAGGAGGTTTTCAGATGACACCAAAATTGGTGGTGTAGTGAGGAAGGTTATCTTAGTGTACAATGGGACCTTGATCTCATTGGGCCAATGGGCTGTGGAATGGCAGGTGGGGTTTAATTTAGAGAAATGTGAGGTATTGCCTTTTGTTAAGGCAACACAAATAGGAATTGTACAGTTAACGGAAGGGCTGTGGGAAGTCTGGCCGATCAGAGAGACTGAGGGCTGCAGAGGCACACTTCCTTGAAAGTGAAATCGCAGGTCGATGTGGTGGTTTGACGTAGTTACTTTCATTGGTCAGTGCATTGAGTGGAGGAATTAAAACTTTTTGTTATGGTTGAGCTGGACATTGATTAGGCCACGTTTAGAATACATGTTCAATCTGTTTATTTTTGCTTATTTGAAATTCATTCATGGGATGAGGGGATTGCCAGCCAGGCAGCATTTATTGCCCATCCCTACACAGAGGGCATTTAAGAGACAACCACATTGCTGTGGGTCTGGAATCACGTCTAGGCCAGACCAAGTAAGGATGGCAGTTTCCTTCCCTACAAGGACATTAGTGAACCAGATGGATTTTTTTCTGACATTCGGCAATGGATTCATGGTCATCATTAGACTCTTAATTCCTGATTTTTTTTTATTTTATTGAATTCAAGTTCCACCATTTGCTGTGGTGAGAGTCAAACCCAGGTTCTCAGAACATTATCTAGATCTTGGGATTAACAGTCCAGTGATGATACCACTAGGCCAAATGCTAGAAAAAGGGACTAGATCAATTTAGGATATCCAGTTGGCGTGGACGAGTTGGACTGATGGTCCTGTTTCTGTGCTGCATAAATCTACGACCCTTATGACAGCTGGTGAAAATAGAGTCTGGATATCTGAAGCTACAAGCATCATAATGTCAATTCTGGTAGATGGCAGTATAGCAACATACATTTGTCTTCCTGATGTTGATGCCAGTAACAAAAAATTATAGAATGTGTTTTTAGTTGATCACAACCTATTTTCACAAAGCAGATCTGAAAGTAAAGTACATGCCCAGAAAAAAGCATTCCGGCTTCACCCACAGTTGATTAGTTTCCAGTGTTTTCCTTCTGCATCTGCTGCTACTTTGGGGAGATTCAGAAACACTTGCATCTGAAAAATATTGCCTTACAGAAATGTAACTTTCAACATGATTGATATACATTCCCATACATTTGTGGCCAGAAGAGTTTGTTTCAAAGCATTGAGATCAAGTTTCCAGGTGTGGGTCAGTCCACTCTAACAGCTACATTTCCCAGCCATTTTTATCTTTATGTCTCTCACCTTCAACCCTTTTCAGTACAAATCCACCAAATGACAAGGCTGATTTTTGTTGTAAGTTATCACATAATCAACATTAAACTCTCTCCTCTCTCGTTTTGTTTTGGATCTCTTTTTATTTCAGTTTCAAGTTTACTGGCATCCGCCAATAGCTCTCAATGAGTGAGGATGTCTGATTCTGATTCTTGTTAAAGACTTTTTGTGGGCTTCATTTTATTGTGTAATATTTTCAAGTTGTGGCCGACGCTTGCAATCTAATGTCTGTCTAGTGAATATACCGCAAGATCTCCCTATTGCTCTTTTGGATACCATTGCTCTGATACATGAACCTGTTCTGACAAAAGTGTCGCTTCTGGATCCACTGTCAGAACTTTACTGTGCTTTCATGGTTTTGACTATTTGCTCGTTTTGCCGGAAGAACGGAGATTATTTGACAAGGAGTCATGCTGCCAAATTGGCTAAGGTTTTCACCTTGTGGCACATGATACTGGCCTCCACCATCGCCAAAAAAACCCAACACTGGAGGGAATAGCCCTTAGGTAGCCTGAAATAACTGATGGTTGAGCAGGCTTCCCAATGCCTCACCCGCCTCGGATAGAATGCCCATAGGGGTGAGGAGGCTTGGGCATGGTACCACTGCCATGCTGTCCAATTTTACACGTCTTCCCTGCCAACCCAGCACTGGTGGGAGCATAAAATTTCATCTTTCTATTTAGATCTTTGTCAATTGGTATCACTTTTTAGGATTGTAGTGCCACAGAAAAGCTCAAACTTCCTCAGGAGTAAATGTGATACATCTCGGGATTGATTCTTTCTCCAGGTGCCAGTGAGTGAGGTAGTATCAGACACAGAAGTTATAAATGAACGATCAAAGGGTCACACCATTATTGGGGTTGTACTAAACAAATCTATGATGTTGCTAAATTTTTAATTCTTAATTTAGTATTTGATTAAAGATTTAACAGCATCTTAGGTTTGTTTAGTACATCCTCATCAATAGTGGGACCCTTTCGATGTTTTACTTATAAAGTCTGTGTCTGATACTGCCTCTGTCACCAACACCTGAAGGAGGACTGAGGCTCTGAAAGCTTGTGATTTCAAATAAACCTTTTGGACTATAACCAGGTGTCGTGATTTCTGACCTTGCCTACTCCCAGTCCAACACCAGCACCTTCAAATCAGGATTGATTCTGATGGACTCCTTTCAAGCAAGTTACTATTGTTGACTCCTCCTTTTTCATTTTTAAATTTTCATTATATTCTTACCCGACATTATACCTGCATCCAATAAAGTAGTCACCTCTAGGTAATACAGGTCATGTAACTGCTTGGTTTTGTTAAAGGGGACTTAATGAGTTGCTATGTGCATCTTGTAGATGATATAATTACTGTAACTGTGCGTCAAGTGAAGGGAGTGCATGTTTAACTTAATTGATAAGGAGCTGATCAAGAGGGCTGCATTTCTGATGTATCTAATCAAATTTCTTGAGTATTGATGGAGTGCATTCATCCAGGCAAGTGCAGAGTTCCGTCACATTCCTCACGCATGCCTTGTAGATGCTAACAGGCTTTGAGGAAGCAAGAGGGAGTTACTTATCACAGAATTTCCAGCTTCTGATTTGCTGTTATAGCATCATTAGTTATATGCTAGTCCAGCTGAGTCTTTTGGTTAATGAATTTTGTGATGTTAATGTCACTAAATATCAAGGAGTGATAGTTAAATTCTCTCTTGTTGTGGATGGTAGCTTCCTGCTGGTCATTTGGCATGAATGTTATGAGTCACTTATCTATCCAAGCTTGAATGTTGTCCAGGTCTTTCTGGATATGGAAACAGACTACGTTGGCATCTGACGAGTTGTGAATGGTGCTGAACGTTGTATAATCGTTAAGTGAACTTCTGATCCTATGATGGAAGGGAGATCATTAATAAAGCAGCTGAAGGTGCTTGCCTCTAAGCCACTAACTTGGGCATTGGGTAGTACAGTTGACTTTGGGGGCTCCTATGTAGTTTAGTGGTAGTATCCCTACCTCTGAGCTAGGAGGCCTGTGTTCCTGTCCCCCCCGCCTCCAGAGATGTGTAATAACTTCCTGAACAGGTTGATTAGGAAAGAAAATACACCATGAGGAACTGTTGCAGCACTCTTTTGGGACTGCGATAGTCTCCACCACCACAACCATCTTCCTTTGCACTAGGAGTGAGTCAAACCAGTGGAGAGATTCTCCTAAGTTCCATTGACTTCAATTGTGCCCAGGGTGTCTGAGTAGACTCAGTGTGATGCTGCCTTAATATCAGGGGCAGCTGCTCTCATGTCACCCCTGGAGTTTCAGCATTTTTGTGTATGCTTGGATCAAGGCTGTAATATGGTTAGGAGCTAAGTGGCCCTGTTGGAACTCAAACCAAGCATTCGCGATCATTCTACTGCCATATACGTGCCACTTGATAAAAATGCTGACAAAAGCTTTTTTGTTCATTTTGCTGTTGATTTAGAGTTGACTGCTGGGCTGTACTTGGCTGGATTAGATTTACGGGATTGGTTAGCCCATTTGGCTGGTTTGCAGTACAGAGTGATGGTAATCTCATGGGTCAGTTCCTGCACTGTTTGAGGCTCAATGAAGTTCCTACCTTCTAAATCCCACACCTCACCTGAGGCCCTGTGACTTTCGGTTAAACTCATCACCAGTTGCCTCTCTCTAATGAGAGAGCACCGAAATAATCCAGTGCGATCCTGGTGATTTTATTGTTACCTTTTAAACAGAATTTGCTGAGAATGTTTTATGTTTATTTCAAGCTTAGTGACCTTAAGTCAAATTTAATCACCGATTTAATTTTTATGTTTGAATATCTGAGAACAGAATTATGACCTTGTTTTAATAGGTGATGAAATAATTCATTCCTGTACAAGTTGAGCTACTTTCTCTCATTACAAAATATTCTTTACATATTTTAGGGAAGAATTGTAAAAGCATTGACACTGGAACAAGCCATTCTAATCATTCAAATTTCTGAGCGTGCTCGACAGGGACGGCTGCGAGCCAAGTTTATGCTGGAAATCCGAATGCAAGAGGAAAAGGATAGATTATCTAAATATCGGATAGCAAGCACACTGGCTCCAGAAATAGCAGCTATCCGCATCCAAAAGGTTTTTTTAATATTATACAGTTTTGACTTAAGCAAAGAATATAAACAGGAAGGTTAAGAACGAGTAAAAGATAATTAATTGGCAGCTTATCAAATATCATTGACGTTACAAAAATATTGTTGGGATGAAGGTTATCTCTGGCCCAAAATAATTTGTAACATTTGCTTTAGTTATTCTGGAAAGTTGGTACAAATCCCAATTTCTTCAATCTGTGAGCACTATAATCACTATATATCAATACTAAAACATTGTTCAGTTTCTATGTCGCCACTTTAGGTTAAACAAATTCATTGTATGCATTGTGGTTAAGTTAAAGTTTTGTTTTTCAGCAAAAAATTTCCATTTGTCTTTTCAGACTGCAAAATGTCACTAATGTATAAAACTGCAAGTTTTTTTTAATAGTATATGCATTTATCTTTTATGCTTAAACTCAAATATTTAAAAGCCCACATTCAAACAGATGTTGGTTCTATTTCTATTTATAACATGTAAGGAAACCGCCTAAAAATCATTCCTTTCTGCACAAAAGTTGTTCTCAATAACTTTGTCTGATTCTGTAGGTGTGGCGTGGATATACTGGAAGGAAAATAGCCAAGAAAGAACGTGCTGAGGAGATGATATTTATTGAAATGGTGAGTCCCAGTGATGCAATGGACAAGTAACCATTGTCAAGCTGATAGTGAGGTGAATTGTTGGTCAGTTGATTAACTATTCAGAAATTGGGTCACAGGAAATGATTAGGCTGCAGGCCTGTAAAATAATATGATGCTTTTGAACTCTGAGCTGCGATAAACACATTCTGAAACCAGCTAACAACTCTCGCTCTTCATCTGCTTCGATAAATACATACATTTAATCGTAGATGTAAAGGCCTATAAATTGTAATGGTATATGAAATCTTTGCTATTTTGAGAGAGGGAGTCAAATGCTAGATATGGGCAGAAGACAAGTAAGATTACTTTTTTTCTGCTTCTAATATTTGCAAACCCGAAACCTAATGTCAACTGCTTCCCGCAAATCTTTCCAGCCCATTCTACCAGAATTCCCTGTCTGTTTTGTACAAAAACATGCAGTTTTGTTTTCAATTATACTTGCATCACCATTCCAAGTTCTGCTAACAATTCTGGTGTGAATAAATAAAAAGTGAAAAGGAACAAGGATTAACAAGATAAACCAAGTAACTAAGTTAAGGTCTTAAGCTAACCGAAATTTTAATTGGAAGCTTTTCTTACCATTTTTAATTTCCAGTTGAACTTTCTAAAGCTGAAATAAGTAACAAGCAGAATTAATAAAATCTATAAAAACACTTCCAACAACTACTACGCATTAAGCATTCCACTGGGGTAATTTACTTGTAGTATTCTAGCTGTCCAAGAATCTATATAATAGACAGTGAAAGCTTTTTTTTGAAAACCTTGTCAAGCCATTCATTCATTTCAACTGCCCCTGAATTTCTGCCTTCTGTCCAATCAATTTTGCTTCCGGCAAGGGGTAAAGGGGAAACCTGTCAGTGATTTCAGGGCTTCCTGCACTCTGCTGGGTCCCCATCTCCAGTTTCCAACAGGTCAGATGTCACCTGAATTATTTGATGATAACCCTGTGATTACTATCTGTCACAGGAGTCATGTGGTTTTTTATTCGGTTCCCATTTTTGCTTTGAAACCAGTTTAAAAAATTGAAAATTTCATACTATAGTTGCAGTCAATTTTCTTTTAACTACTATCAATTTAAAACTCAACTCAAGAGCAGGGAATCTGGGTCAGAAACGACTGTCAATGAGGGCACATTGGTCAGTGCATTGAGTGTGGGAATTGGGATTTCACGTTGTTTTGTACATGACATTGGTTTGGCCACTTTTCGAAAACTGTGTTCAGTTTTGGTCTCCCTGCTATCGGAAAGATGTATTAAACTTGAAATAGTTCAGAAAAGGTTTACGAGGATGTTAGCTGGATTGGAAGGTTTTGAACTGTGGGGATATCGGAATAAGCTGGGTCATTTTTCTCTGGAATATCAGATGCTGAGGGGTAACCTTATAGAGATATATAAAATCAAGAAAGTCGCAGATAGGGTGGATTGCCAAGGTCATCTTTGCAGGGCATAGGTTTAAAAGAGATCTGGGGACAACTTTTTTCATACAGAGAGTGGTGCATGTATAGAATGAGCTGCCAGGGGAAGTGGTGGACGTGGGTACAGATACAAAATGTAAAAGGCATCTGGATAGGCATACGAATAGGAAGGGTTTAGAGGAATAATGAGACAAATGCTGGCAAATGGGACCCAATCAGTTTAGGACATCTGGTCAGCACGGACAAATTGGACTGAAAAGTCTGGATGACTCTGACTCTGAGTTTGATGGGGTGGAATGGGTAAAGGGCTTCACAGTAAAGACAGTTGATAACAAAAAATTGCAGACATTTAAGAAAATAATTCATGAGCCACAACAAAACATGTGAAAAAGAGGAGTTATATGAAGGGGATAAGCCAACCATCGTTAACCAAAGAAGTTAAGGATAGTAATAACTTGAAAAAAAAAGCCTGGTGGACCAGGGGAGTGGAAAATTTTTAAAAACCAGCAACAGTAAAAAGATGGAAAAAATAAACTTTGAGAGTAAACTGGCAAGTGTTATAAAAATAGATGGTAAGAACTTCTTTAGATATAAAATGAGAGAGGTCAAAGTGAGATCCAGCCCCTTGGAAAACAAGGCTAAGGAAATAATAATGAGAAACTAGGAAATGGCAGAGGACTTGTATAAAGACGTCGCATCAGCCTTTATTGTATAAAACCTTTATTGTATAAAGCATTCCAAAAGTACCAAATAACCAAGGTTGTGAAGGCTAGTACAAAAAAGTTATCACTAGAGAAAAAAAATGCTAGGGAAACTAGTTGGGCTCAAGGCTGATAAATCCCCTGGATCTGATGGGTCGCATCCAAGAATATTGAAAGAAGTAGCAACAGTGTTAGTGGATTCAAGGGCAGTGATCATCCAAGAATCCTTAGATTCTGAAAAAGTCCCAAGCATTGGCAAATTTCCAGTCTAATGCCCTTATTCAAACTGGAGAAAGACAAAAATAGGTAACTCTCAGCCAGTTAGTTTAGTGTCTGACATTGTGAAAATTATTAAATCTATAATTAAGGATGTAATTGCAGAACATTAAAAATACATAATATCATCAATCTGAGGCAGTATGGTTTCATGAAAGGGATATGACCAAAGCTATTAGAATTTTTTGAGTATACAAATTTCCTTGATGACAGTGAGTTATTAAATTTAATACATTTGGATTTAAAAGACATTCGATAAGGTACTACACAAATGCCTACTCGATAAGATAAGAGCCCATGGTGTTCGGTTAGATATTAGCATGGGTAGAGGATTGGGTAACTCATGAAGTTGAGATTAGGAGTACATTTCAGGATGGCAACCTGTAACTAGCAGAGTGCCATTGGGATCAGTGCTGGGACCACTATTATTTGCAATATGCACGAATGATTTGGATGAGGAAAGTGAATATGATATCATCAAGTTTGTGATGACACAGAAATAGATGGGAGGGCAAGTGGTGAGGCTGATACAAAAAACCTATAGAGGAATATAGACAGCTTGAGTGAGGAGGCAAAAAACTTGGCAGATGGAATATAATATGGGAAAATGTCACCTATATAGTTTGAGAGAAAGAATAGAAGAGCTGAATATTATTTAAATGGGGAAAGACTGCAGATAACTGCAGCATAGAGAGATTTAGGTGTCATCATGTATGAATCATAAAAAGCTAACAAATGTGTCCAGCAGGTGATACAAAGGCAAATGGAACATTGTCTATTCCTTGTGGAATAAAAGCCAAGGAAGTTTTGCTAAATCTATGCAAAGCACTAGTTGACATACATTCTTATACCTATTATAAGGGGTATCTGGTAAAAGATATAATAATGTTGGAGGTAGTTCAGAAAAAGTTCACTAGGTTGACCCTGGGTATGGAGGGATTATCTCATGGGGAGAGATTCAGTAGATTGGTTCTATACTCATTGGAGTTTTTAAGAAGGAGAGGTAACCTTGTGAATCTTAGAAGACACTTCTGACTTGGGAGAAGGTTGGAGATGCTACAATTCAACAAGTTCCAAATTCTGTCAGATCTCAGTAAGAACATTATGAAAATAGTGGAATGCTTCAAGCATACATGATGCAAAATAAAACCATGTTGCTAGCTTGCTATGACTTTTCCAATCCTGAGGCATAATAAAAGTATGACAAACCAAAAACAGCCTCCAGGAAAGACATTTGCTGCTGAAGTGGGTGTTTGCCTAACCTTGATAAAAATGGCCCAATTGCATTAGGGCGGCACGGTGGCTCAGTGGTTAGCACTGCTGCCTCACAGCACTAGGACTAGGGTTTGATTCCACCCTTGGGTCACTATGTGGAGTTTGCACATCCTCCCTGTGTCTGCGTGGGTTTCCTCCGGATGCTCTGGTTTTCTCCCACAGTCCAAAGATGTGCGGGTTAGGTGGATTGTTCATGCTAAATTACCTGCAGTGTTCAGAGATGCCTAGATTACGTGGGTTAAAGGGGGTTGGGCCTGGTTGGGATGCTCTGAGGGTTGGTGTGGACTTGTAGGGCTGAAGGGCCTGTTTCCACACTGTAGGGATTCTATGGACATGCATGTTTTCTTCTGGGAGGTTAAGCTGGGATCAAGTTGTTTTGTTGACCTGGTATCACACTGGAATTGACCTCCATGTTGGACTAGTGGTTGAACATACTAGTTAGAAGACATTCCTTGGTTCTCTTGAACTTTATCTCAGTTGTTTTAAAAACTGTTGGGACTGCGAAGCCTTTCGCCTACCAACTCCCATGCTCCATCTATTCCCCCTCCATTCTCCCATTTCATCTTTGTACCACCATGACCATTGCAGGTGTTCATTTCCACTCACTAAAGATGCTCTGTGTACAAAGCCTTTGTCAAAACAGTGCCCCCGCTGAGCTCATCAATTTAAAAGTCTTGCAGCACAAACAAGTATTCGGAATGAGACCGTTTGAGAGCAATTTCAATGGGACAAATAGCCAGACATCTGTTTCTCCCAATAGGCTCATAATGAATGCTTGGCAAAGCTTCAAGTGGGTTTGCTCAGCAGGTATTCTGTTTTGACAGGTGGAAATGATGTGTTTTCTTTAAATGATTGATGTCTTCATGAGTCCTTCATAAGTCATTCTTTCTTATTCTGTTTTTTTTTAAAGTCTGCATATTTATTTGGACAAGCTTAAGATGTGTGATGTGAGGGAAAGCTTCTGTTTTTGACTCTGACTGTCTGACACTATTATAGTATTGCAAATTCCTGATCGTTTTTTTTTCCCTCCACATTTCACTACTTGCCATTGGTAATAAACGTTGCATTGGTCTGTTCAGGGTGCATATCAGATATGTTGTCATGGAGTAGCTATGAAAGGGACATGGAAAGCACCACCAAATGCATAGAATGAGCATGAGGGACACGAAGGGGTTAATTTTAAGACTTTTGAAACTTATGTTTCAAATGGCTGTCGAATCCAGGTTGAGTTCAGGTTTTTTTTTTGAACGGTCATGAATCACAAGCCATCAGAAGCTATCCCAGCATTAGAATAGAACTAACCAGGTCGAGAATGCAGGATGCAGGCCTATTGTGTGGACCCTTATCCAGTGCTGGTGAGAATTGCCAATACCAGGAATTGGGGCCTGTGGGGTCATGAATCTCAGAAGTGGGTCGGGTCAACCATTTAACAGTATCTTCATAGTCTGCCCAACTCCTTAAACATGTGGACCTCTAAGATGAAACAAAGAACTGCAGATTAAACTGGAGTAGCAGTGAGGCACTGAGCAGGGAGACAAAGATGGAAATGAAAGCTAAAAAAAGTAGAAGGCAATGATATGGTTGCAATCACAGAAACATAGCTGTGGAGTGATCAAAGGCAGGGATGTGACCATCCAAGGGTATTCAATCTTTAGGAAGGTCAGAAATAAGCATTGGGATGATGATGTTAGTTGAAAAATTAACTTCTGCCAGTTCATTAAGTGCTGGTTAAAATAAATTTTGCTGACCCTGTAGTAGCCATTTTTCAGATTAGACATTAAACTAAGGTGCTGTCTAGCTTCTCAGGGGAATGTTAAAGATCCCATGGCATTTTTCAAAGGGAGTAATCCTTGATCTGCTGGCGAATATTTATCTCTCAGTCAATTGCATAAATGGTCAATATCACATTCTTATTTGTGGGAGATTCCTGTATACAAATTGGTTGCCACTTTTATTATATGTGCACTTTCTTAGTTAAATTTTTAGTTAATTTTGTAAATCTTTGGGCTGTTCTGTGGTCCTGGAAGGAGTCATATACTGTATACATTTTTAGGAAGTGGAATGGGTGAAGAGAACAACAGATTTTTAATAATTTTTAAAATTCTTTCATCAGATACAACAAAGGACTACAATCCTAGTGTTCTCTCTTCTCTTGGTCTTAAGTCCCAACGTAGATTAATGGTTACTTACTTGGCAACGTGTTTTACCTTCTGGGGGTCCCTCAATCCGCAGTAATGGGCTGAGGGGATGAGGTAACGTTTTAAAAAGGGTGAGGCCAACCAGATATTACACATGTAAGTGTACATAGAATCCACGGATCTTAATGGATTTTGAAGAATATTACAAGCAGGATTTACTCGTGGGTGTTGATAGTTGCCTACTTGTAACAGAATGAGATGAGACTAGCTCTGGACACTACAATCAATCAGCTGATTTGTTCTGCATAGGTAGTCAGTGGGAAATAGCAGAAAATCATGTCCACTTGCTAGAAGAGTCATGATTGGAAGAGTCATGATCGGACAGTCCATGCTAGGAGAGTCTTAAGCTATTTTTGCAGAATTCATAGCAGTACCCTGCCCGTCCTGACTCCAGAGGGAAAGTAAAGAAATTATACCTATTTCTGACTTTGTTTTATCCTGGTCTGCTATTTTGTCATGACCAGGCAGGAAAAACCTGTCAAAATAGTTGTAAAAGGAAAGAAGTGAGCTCAAGATGGTCGGGCTTTTGCCAGACTGCTGATGTAAATGGCTCATACAGCCTTCTGCAGGTGGTGAAATTGAGTTGTGAGGATGAGATCCAACATCCCTTTCAATCTGTTTAGTCCAGAAGTGTGCAGAACAGTTTTCATTGATATTCGAGTGTAAAAATGGGTGCTTTTAGATGATGAGCAGGTTAAGTAGGTTGGCCAAATTAAATTGCCGTATAGTGTCCAAGGAGGTACAGGCTAGCTGGATTGACCATGATAAATGTGAGTTTGTGGGGTTAGGGCCAGGGGATGGGTCTAGGTGGGATGCTGTTTGGTTTGATGCAGACCCAATAGGCTGAATGGCTTCTATCTGCACTGTATGGATTTTATGATTCTATCATTCTGGGCACTTAGCTGAATGTTCCTTTTCAGTCAAAGAATAGTGAGGTGGTTGGAAAAGTTGACCCATTGTTATTAACTTTTCCCTGGATTGTGTTCTGTGTGCAGCGTTAGTTCAGCAACTGTCTATTTTTTTTCTTTGTAGAGGCTGCATGTTTAGAGGTGCTGTCAAAGAATACGTGGCTAGTTACTGCAGTGCATCTTGTAGGTTGTACTCAGTGCTGCTACTGCACTTTGGTTGAGGGAGCAAATGTTTATGTCTAACTTTTGAATGTTGTTGAATCTGTACTGACTGAATATGATGGATTTATTTTCCCCAAAAGACTGTTGGCTGATTGTGCCTTAACATAATGAAGGACTGCAGGGGGATGTCAAACTTGGCACTATAAATTTAACATAGCCATGAATAAATCCAATTGGAAGTTTAGGAGAAAAGTTATTTCCAACAAGGGGAAGCTTGCTACCACTAGCAATAGTTGAGGCAACTAGCAAAGACATAATTAAGGTAAAGTTAAATAAAGTATAAGAACATAATATAAAGAGATGTTGGTACGATTAGTTGAAGAAAGTGTGAAGGGGCTTGTGTGGAACATTAATTCTGCCGGAGACCACTGGGCCACATGGTGCGTTTTTTGCTGTAGATACTGTCTACAAAGTAGGGCATGCTAAAATTTAAGAAAAGTCATCTCCAGATATTTTCAGGGTGAGTAATTAAGCTAGAACAGGGAGGAGCCACAGGCAGGATTAAAATCTCCCCAGGACCACCACAAAGTGTCCCCATTAACCTTTCCAGACGATGGCAAGTTATTGCTAGAATCGTAAATTAATTTCCATTGGCAGCTTCAAATTAATCCTGGATATTTCTGGATGGTTACTTGGTAATGATTAGCAGGGGAGTGGAAACAGGTTGTTTAAAATTCCACTAGCTATGATGTGGTGTGGAGACTTTTTAAAAACGTGTTTCCAACTTCTCTTCACTGACAAGTACTCCATGCGGTATTATATTGAGCCTTACAGATCAGGGAGAGGCTGTATTTGCTTCATGACCTTTGCAAAAGGAAGTTGATCTTGGGCTCAGCTGGATTACTTTATTTGGCTTCAGTACTGGTGGGCTGGGTGGTATAGACGTCAGTGCTTGATTGTTATCCAGTGACAACTAATAGAAGGTATGTGCATGAAATCTGGATGAGGGTAAAATTGGGTTCATCTGGGAATCCCATGGTGGCTGAATCAATGTATAATCTCATGTGCAAAGAATGAAAACATACTCCAGTGATGGCCAAAGTGGTCGAAATAGCTGTGGCACAAAACTGAAAATAATAGAAAGAATAATGAGCCAGTGCAAAATGCCTTGGCTGAACAAAAATTCAGAATTCCTTTGAGGTTGAAAGAGGCTTTGGTTTAGAAAGCTCATAGCCCCACACCTATTTTTCAGACATTGAATGGGCACCTCCTGTTTTGTGTGGACACCACGGTGCGCCTGGCACTATATTTTGATCTGTCTATATGGATGCAGCCCTGAGCTGATCATTATCAGTTAGCCTTAATGTGAGATTTAGGTACCTGGGTTTTATTTACCTACACTATTGAGAGGCTTTCTCCGAGGTTGTATTGTCCCACTTTGAATGTCACTGCCTTTACTTAAGAGTTACTATTTTCTGACTTTCTGGAGTTCCTATGAACTCTTATTTATATTTTACTCAACATGATGCTGATTTTTATATTATAACATCCCTACATTTATTAAATCCTCTTCTGGGTCTCTACAGTGTGCAGCTTCTGATGTCTGTATTACATTGTGTTATATATTATCATATCACTAACTTATGCATTCTCATCATACTCTTCTCCCTCCATGTTTTGTTCAACATTAGCATTTCCACTCTTTCAAAAATTTCTTCAAACTATTTAAATTCTCACCTTCTCACCCCCAAAAGTCTGAATTTCAGGTATTGAGTCTTTGTGACATTTTCACAGCTTGTCCTGAACTTGTTCACGTGTGATGTGAATGATGGTGATTTTCCACGATTTCTGTATCTTAAGGGTTCTTGCTGCAGCATCGTTGATGTATGTTTATTCTCACTAAAACCAAACTCTGTGGTAGTCTTACTCTTTTGTTGTTGCTACTTCAAATAGAATTAACGCTTATCTGTTCCTTATCAATGTTCTCATGAGAGTTCAAATACTATAAACCCAGATCTAAATGAGGGCCACTGGACTTGTAACATTAGCTCTGTATTTTCTCCTCAAATGCTATTAGTTGTGTTTTTCCAGAAATTTCTGTTTTTATTTCTGACCCATGGCTGTTTGCTTTGATGAGAACTGTACATTGTTGATGTTTTTTTCTCTGATCTAAATCTTCCAGCATGGTACCAAAGCTGACAATGTCTTTGCTCTGTGCCCGGAATTATGCAAATTCATTTTACCCTCTGGTGGTCATTCTGAATTTCTCTACCTCTCTCCTGGCCTAAAGATATGATATTTCATCTCAGGTTACATATGCCTTAACACTGGAATTTCTGCTTTGAAACCTCTGCCCATAAGTAGCTCTGCAGTTAATGTTAACAATTCAAATGTTTTGTTGAGGAGTTTAATAAAACTAAATCTCAATGCCTGTTTCTGATCATTAATGACAATTTGGCTTTTAGTGCTGTTTTGGCTTCTTGGTTGGTCTGTGAGTGATGAGGAGAACTAGTGAATGTAATTGATACCCGATTCTGCTGTTATCCAGTTGAAGTATTAAGTGGCAAGTATACATTCCCTTGAAAGTTGAATAGGTCTAGTCCCACCCTTAACTAAAGCCTGTCTAGGACACAAAAATAAAGGGCTCCATTGGTGTCTGACTATCAATTGTACACGTACGGCAGGATAATATGAAATCTTCAGTTTCTTTTGAGATGCTTGGCCACAAGTAGATTCCGGTGCACAGGCTCTACATTTGTTTATTGTGACCTCCATGGATATAACAAAGACTCTTTTCATTCATAGCTTTTGGCATTGCAAGCCTGTTATTGACAACTAAAGTTCATCTATTATACTCAAGTTCCTCTTTTGTGAATGATATATTTGGAAAAACCAGGCTGTTGACTGTATTGTGACTAACCGCCTTGTTGGAACTTCTTGATTCTTGTATCATACTATTTGATGCCACACTATGGATTGGGGTTTGTGACAGACCAGTTGAGGAGAATGCAAAGACATAGACTTCAAAATAACACTCATTTCCTTTCGTACCAAGTACTGCTACACATGGTAATCATCAATATAACAGGCACTGACTTCTAGCAGTATTAGGTAAGTATTAAACTATCTTCATGTGTTCATGTCTTTGTGCTCTCTGAGCTTTGTCTAGAGAGACTCACACTTTTTTTTCTTCTTGATGTGTCCTTCCGGTGTGATCTAACTCACCCTGCATTGTGCACCATTTATACTCTGAGGTGCAGCTCCTTGACGTCACTACGAGATTGCTCCAAGGTTCTGAAGCCATAATACAACATTTATTTTTGCTTTTTTGAGCTTCTCAAATTTCCTGCAATTTCTCAGAGACAGTAATGAATTCATGATAAATGAGAGAAATGTTTCTGCATCTCCACGAAAGACTTCAACTTGATCCACTATAGTTTCAGATAATGCATCAGCAGTGATCTGTGATTTCCAATTCGTAGACTGTCATTTAATCATAACAACCTGAGGCTGAACTCTAAGCTGTAACGGCATTTGGACTATATCTCCTTGCAATCTAATTGTGTAAATATTGGATTGTGGTCTGTCTCGATTTTAAAATTCAATGCCGTCTAGAAATCTGAGAAACATTCACAACCCTGTGGTTATGGCTAAACACTCTTGTGTTATGGTTGTGAAGCATTGTTCTTTGTTTCAGTTAATGCCCTGGATGTGAAATGTACAAGCTTCCTGCTACCATTATCCTGAACCAAATAATAGAGGTGTAATGTTATACATAATTCTCTTAAAGTTGCATCTGCATCCATTACTGATGATGACCTTGGATTGTAATAAGCCAATGGACCTGAAGAAATCAATTTTGTTTTTATCTTCAGAAACGCTAACGTCTGCCTCAGACTACAAAGCCATCATTGACCTCTTCGAAAAAGATCTCTTTAAAGGTGCATAGTTATAAACCAAATTTCGAATTAATTAATCTATTTTGTTGACCATTTCTGGAAATGGTCAGACAGTATCAAAGTTCTTTGTGGGAATGCCCTTCTTGACTTTTCCTTTCTACCATCCACCATGATTCCACTCTCTTGAATTATATGGCATAAGAGTGTAATTCTTGTGCTTGTGAATTGACATTTTATATTCAGCATAAAGCTGCATTCTACCATGCTTTCAGAATTTCATAAACTCTACAACAATGTTATGCCATACTGTTGATAAGTATGTAATCCATATGACAAATTACTCCTTTGTTACCCCCTAGGATTTCAAACATAGCATGATGAAATATTTTGAGAGCTCATGGTATCCTTAAAGTCACACTATTATTATAAAATTATCCAAAAAATTCTGATGGATGTGTTTAACAACCTTGAGAGTCAAAAACAACTGTTAGCATCAAACTTCACAGAGTATGCTACTGTTTTTAGTTTTGCCAGACTATAACCCACAGAGCACATTGTGTGGCCTTCTCTGCCTCATTCAGTTGTGAGGTCCACACGTGACCTGAGCGCACAACAGGGCTTGGGAACCATTGCCACCCATGAACACCAATTTGTTGGCTTTGTTGCCCTAACACTGTTTATAGGTATACTGAAATTTTAGGTTTGTTTTAATAAACAAAGTAAACTGTTTCACAAAAAGGAATCCAAAATGTGAATGTTACCTTCCTTAAAGTGTTGTCGGATGGATTAAATTTTGGAAGTCTTTTTATTGTAGTTTGTTGACATTTGTGATTTATAATACATAGTCATGTGAATACATTGTGAATCTGTGTGACAATGAAATTACTAAATTCATCATGTGTTATGCAGAAAACCCGTAAATTGTTAGATCTGAAGTGCAGCACTCCTGGGCGCCTGGCTGAATTTGACTGAGACTTCTGGAAGTAAAATTGTGGTTTTTGTTTGGCACGCGTTTGAAAACGTTGCTTCTTTATTTGTTTACTTCTAACCACACTAATGTAAATGTACACAACAAACACAGAAGGATAAATATTTTGGAAGTAGTATTTCAATGCTAAGTAGTGTTACTAAATTCTCTGTTCCGATCTTTAGGCCCCCGTCCGCTCACTGGATTTACAATAACTTTCATTTTCTTAATTTGCTTTTGTATGCTTTTCTTTCTTTATCTAATTTAGTTTCCTTTTGTAATATTAATTGTTTGTCCCATATTTAAATTGAGATATTTTCTTTTCCGAGCCAATCTCTTTCAGCTCTCAGTTTTGCACCTGTGACAGGGTATCCAGCTCAAGAGATGTGGTAGGGCAATTTCAAGCATAAAATTAAGTGATTCCCAAGAATCTGTTCTGAAAGTTATTTTTCTGGGAGGCATTGATATTCTCTGTTTTGTTGTCAGACGTATATGCCAGTGCTAATATTGCAGGCTTGATTACAAACATTATCATTACAGAAAGTTGATTTCTTTTCTCAGGCGCCACCACCCAATTTTGAACAGCCAAGCCCTGCTCAACTGCAAGTTCAGAAAACAGCTCTGCAGCGGCATGTAGTGCAGGAAGTACATGAGGTGGAATATCAGAAAGCTTTGATTTCTCTAAAAGAACAAGTTCGAGCAGTGGAGGGAATGGATATTAAGGAAACTCTGCAAGAGAAGATCCGACAATGGTTTGTTGAGTGTCGGTAAGGGGAACAGATTCATGAATTTTCTAGAGTCATCCAAGCTTCTGTTTAAGATCTTGTTTAAATTTAGCCACAATTGGATATGTTATGTTTAAATTCTCAGTACTTAACCACACTATCCTTGGTCAATATTGTTGTAATTCTTAAACATGTGGTATCAACACTATCGCATATCAAAAGCATGAGATGAATAACATTTAGTTTTCGAATGCTGATGACACTTAGCTCCATCTCGCCACTACTTCTCTTAACTCCTTCTACTTCTGCTCAATTATTAGAATGCCTATAGCTGCTTTTCATATACAAACTTGCTGGAGAAACTCAGCAGGTCTTCACTGGACATGAAATGATAACTCTTTTTTTTCTCCACAGATGCTGCCAGTCCTGCTGAGTTTCTCCAGTGAGTTGTTTCCATTGAAGTTCTTACACCTTGTTTGGGATGAGATTAAGGGCTGCAGTGTGGGTGACCAACTGACTATTGTACCATTGATTGGGGCTTGAATATTGAAGGATGTAGCACAAGAAGTAAGGGTAGGAAGCTCAAATATGTTGGGATGGGGTAGGTTATTATTGGCATTCACACAATGCAGAGGATCGTTGGTATTGACACAATAGGCAGCTTCTGTTCAGGCAACCAGGATGTGACATGAGTTAGGGTAGAGATGAGAAATGATAAAGGCTAGAAATCACTGATAGCAGTGGTGTATATGTCCTGAAATATAATGGGAGCTGGTCAAGAGAGGAGTGGTGATAATCATGGTGATTTTAATCTGCATATAGATTGGAAAGGCTGGAAGTGCAAAGGGTGCCTAGATAAGGAGTTCACTAAATGTTTTTGGATAGTCCCTTGCAACAGCATGTTCCGGAGCTATCTAAAGACTAGGCCATACTAGACCTGATATCATGCAATGAGATTGAATTAATGACCTCCGAGTGAAGGGATCCCTATCTATTAATGATCATAACGCTTTTAGATTTTGCATTCAGTTTGAGACAGAGGAGTGTGTATGAGATTATTGTTTTAAAAACTTAAGTAAATCCAATTATGGGGGTAAGAAAACTAAAGTGAATTGACAAATTAAGTTAAAGGATAGGTCAAGAGAGATTCAGTGGAAAACAGTTATGGGAATACTTCAGAATTTGCAGAACCGATACATTGCAACGAGTAAGAAAATAACCTAAGGATGAATGCATCATCCATGACTAACTGGAAAATTTAGAAACAGTATCTAAATTAACAAAAAAGCTATGCAAAGAGAGGCAGTAAAAGAAAAGATTAGAGAGAACTTTTGTTTTTAAAAAAGCAAAGAATGATTAAAATAATCAGTGAGGGGAGAAATTTGAGTATGTGGGGAAAGACCCAGAAGTAACAAATAGAAGTAGTAAACCTTGCAATAAGTATTGGAAAAAGAAAAGAGTTAACAATATGATGTTGGTGTTATGGAAAGTGTATTGTTTCTTGCAAGGGTTATCAAATACAAAGCTAGGGGCAAAAACGGGAGTTGCTGAAAAAGCTCAGCCAGTGTGGCAGCATCTGTGAAGAGAAATCCAAGTTAACGTTTCTGGTCTGGTGACCCAGTGAGGAAGGCTGACTAGACTTGAAGCGTTAACTCTGATTTCTGTTCATAGATGCTGCCAGGCCTGCTGAGCTTTGCCAGCAACTTCTGTTTTAGTTTCTGGTTTATAGCATCTGCAGTTGTTTCAGTTTGTACAAAGCTGGGGAGGTTATGCTTCGGTTATAATCAGGGCACTTGAGACCATATTTGGAGGACTATGGACTCTATTGGTCAACAAATGTAAGAAATGATGAAAACACATTAAAAAACAGTTCAGAGAAAGTTTATCAGGTTAATGTCTGAAATGGATGAGTTGTTTTTTTTTTCTCGCTTGTGGGACATGGGCATTGCTGAATGGCCAGCATTTATTGCCCATCCCTTCTTTGATCTTGAAACAGTGGCAGTGAGCTGCCTTCTTGAACCACTGCAGTCCAGGTACAGTAGATAGGCCCACAATGCCCTTCTGGAGGGAATTCCAGGATTCTAACCAGTGACTGTGAAAGAACGGTAACATGTTTCCAAGTCAGGATGGTGAGGGGCTTGAAGGGGAACTTGCAGCTAGTGGCGTTCCCATGTATCTGCTGTCCTTGTCCTTCTGAATGAAATTGCTTTTGTGTTGGGACCTGCTGTCTAAACATCTTTGATAAATTTCTGCAGTGCATCTTGTAGATAGTACATACTTGATGCTATGGAGCATCAGTAGTAGAGGGAGTGGATGTTTGTGGATGTGGTATCTGTTAAGCATGCTGCTTTACCCTGGATGGTGTCAAGCTTTTTGAGTGCTTTTGGAGCTGCAAGCGAGTGGGAAATCCTCCATCACACTCCTGACTTGTGCCTGTACCTGGTGGACAGGCTTTAGGGAATTGGGAGTTAAGTTAATTACAATGGTGTTCCTAGCTTTTGACTTCCTCTTGTAGTCATTGTATTATATGGTGATTTTTCTGGTCAATGGTAACCCTAAGGACATTGATAATGAGGGATTCATGATGGTAACAGTAGTGATTGTAACAAGACCACCTAGAATATGAGTTCCGTGATTGAGGCTTTAATGTGGTCCAATCAGGGAGCCCTGGCTGATAGATATAAACGGGAGTGTCAGAGGCTCTGTTCAAGCTAAGACCTAGCATTGTGGGAGCTGGATCAGTGTAAAGGACTCTCCACATGTAAGTAAAGGGTAAATTGATGAGGGAATACCATCTTCAGCAGTTATTTCAGTAACACTACTGAATGCCAAGGGACAGTGATTAGATTGTCTGTCTCTTATTGGTGATGGTCATTGCCTGCCATTTGTATGGCATGAATGTTACTTGCCACTTTGTCAGCCTAAACCTGGATATTGTCTAGATCTTGTTGCATTTGAACATAGACTGCTTCAGTATCTGAGGAGTTGCGAATAGTGCTGAACATTGTGAAATCATTGGCGAACATCTCCACTTTCGACTTTTATGATGGAGGGAAGGTCATTGATGAAGCGGCTAAACATGGTTGGGCCGAGGACACTACCCTGAGGAACTTGTCTTGTGAGGAAAGGTTGGACAGGCTAGGCTTATTTCACTACAGTAGGAGATGACTTGATTTAACCATAAATGGCCCTGAAGGATCTTGGCAGGGTAGATGTGAAGATGATGTTTCCCTCTGTGGGACAATCTGGAGCTAGGATTCATGCATTAAAAATAAGGGGTCTCCCATTTAAAACAGAGATGCAGCAAGATTCTTGTGTTCAAAGGATCATAAATTCTCTTCCTTAAACACTGATGGAAGCAGTCTTTGAATATTTTTAAGACAAAAATGAATAGATTCTTGGTAATCAAGTGAGTGAAAGGTTATCAGTCATAAGCATGAATGTGGAATTGAGTTGACAGTCTGATCGTCCATGATCTTGTTAAAGGGCGGAGCAGACTGAGGCTGATTTGGTTTGATTTTAAGACAGAATATAACGTGCATTCATCCACAACACACAATAGCTGAAGTTCTTTGTGATTTCTGAATAAACTAACTCTATTAAAGGATGCGATAATGTACATTTAATTTTGAACAGTTCAGATTGCGTTCTACATGAGTGGGTTTCATTGAAAATTTCAGAGGCGCCTCAATCTCTCACCCAATACTCATTAAAAAAAGCCAAAATAACTGGAGAAAATTATATTGACTGATCTCTGTCCATTGCGGGTGGATGCCTTTTGTCTTTTGAATTGCAACGTATGAGTAGGTTACGAGAGTTCAGTGAACAAAAATCAGCTGACCATGAAGCTGTACATTTTTCACAAAATAATTATTGAACATATTCTCTTCCTTCATCAAATTTGTAAAGAACTTGAAACTGGCTTATGTTACTGTTTGCCAAATTCAATGCTAGCAGGTGAGAGTGAATCTGGCTGTATAAGTTTTAAATAGTATAAAGATGGAATTGCAGTGCTTAGGTATGTGAATATTGCAGATTCACACAATGTAAAACATTTTGATGGTTGGAACATTTAACTTTTGAGGCTGCTTAGACGTTGCACAGTTACGTTAAATAACAAGTGCACAGTAATGAAAAGCAGTTTGTCAAGAATAGTTATTTCAGTGTTTTCCCAGTCACAGCGAAAGAACATATTAGAAAATTAGGCCAGTCTGAAGATTAGAACATTAGTGTATTGTTGATTCTTTATCCTCATGAATCTGAGTCAGTAATTGGTCATATTTTTATCAATTTCCTGCCTACTCATTAATTCAACTTTATAGACCAGGATGTTATGCAGAATATAAAATGCTGTTACACAAGAGGCTTCCTGAGAAACTTAGTCAACCATGAAGATTCTATACAAGACTTTCAATCTGTTTATAGAATAAAGATTACAGCTTCAAATGTGGCCTGAGGAGTACTTGGAGAAACCTGTTACAAGTTTTATGTTTGCTGTATTTAAGACTGCTCTGATATTGATGATGTTGATATATTTAATCAAGATGTAGAACAAATACAAAAATACCTGAAACAGTGGAAATGGTGAATTCAACACACCTAACTGATACACTTCACAAAATTACATGAAAATATTGAAGCTGGCATGAGTCTGAATTGACTTAGATTTTTAGTGATGCAGAAATTGTGTACAGTGTGAAGCCTTAAAAGACAAAAGATCCTGAAAAGGAATTCCGTGGAGAAGAGGAAATAACTTACATAAGTATCTTTTTGATACATTGATTGAATTTATTAGAAGGCAGGCTGTTGCACTGAATAAGAGGTTTTGCAATTGCAATTCTTCACTCTAATCAGTAAAAATAGAAGGTAAGTCTTCAAACTGAGATAAGGAGTTTATTTAATAAATTATTTTATGCTTAATTGTACTGAGGCCCAGTCATCTAGTCTGCTATACTTTGTGAGACTTTTGTTTACATTTGTAGATATTGTTAATGAATAGAAGTAAAAATATTACTTTTCTTTACTTCCTGAGTTTGTGCATGTTGTTTTATATTTCATTTTTTGAAGTTCATGCCACAAGCATTGTCCCATATTGCATTGTATTCCTACGCCCTTCATGTACGGATAATAAAACTTCTACGGTATATCTTTCCTTAATAGTGGACCAAAACTGCACACAGTACTTCAGCAGTGGTTCCACTAAAGCTCCATGAAATTTTAATTTGACTTCCTATTCTTGTCCTCTCGTTCTCTACCAATAAATGCCAAATGTGCCATTTAACTTCCCGATTGCTTACTATACGTACTTTTTAACTTTGTGTTCCTTGTATGAGTGCCCCAAGTTTATAAATGTTGTGCTTCTTACTTCCCAAGTGAATAAGCTGACACATCCCCACTTTAGACTTCATGTGCCATCTTGTTGTCTACTCACTTAACTACCTCCTGTTTCACTTTGCAGTTTCTTTGTGCTCTTAGGTGTTCACATCTAATATTGTATGATTTGCAAATTTAGTTACATTTCTTTCTATGCCTCCTCGGCTATTAGTATACATTGTAGATAGCTAAGGTCACATCATTGATCCTAGTGGCACCACACTATGGAGAGCCATCACAGACCAGTAAAAGACAGATTACACATAGCACGTCTAATTGAATGTTTTGTTGAAGTAACAAGGACGGTTGGTGAAAGAATTGCAGTTGATGTTATCCACAGATTTCAATACAGCAGTTAACAAAGTACCACGAAAGGTAGATTAATAAAGTTGAAGCTCATAGAATGGAAGTGTCAATATTCTAAGGACACTTAAGGACAGAAAACTTAAGGAGTAAATGAATATTTTTCGGATTATTAGATGGCAGGCAGTGATGTTTCCTAAGATTCCATGTTAGGACCACTGATCTGTATAATTCACTTGGAATTTGGTATACAAAGTAAAATTTCATAATTTGCTGATGGGAACAAAAACTTCAAGGTGTAGGAAACAAATGGATGTTAATCAATTACAAACAGAACATCAGCTAACAGAATGAACACACAAGGCGAAAATGGAATTTAACACTGACAACTGTGTGGTGATATATTTTGGCAGGTGGGATATGGAGAGGCAATGTAAATGTAATGGCACTGTCCTAAAGAGTGTCGTAGAACTTAATGTGCCTGTCCCTGTATCTGTATTGATAGTGTAAGTAACTGTTATGTCCACAAGACATAAAATAATCGAAATTGTATAAACAAAGTTATACTTCTGTAAATAATGGTGAGGTTTTTCATTTTGAACCAATAAAGGAAAGATCAGGGCACTTTCCAGCAAGTATGTAGTTTAGTAACTGAGATCGCAAGAACTGCAGATGCTGATGCCAGAGACAACAGTGTGGAACTGGAGGACCACAGCAGTCCAGGCAGCATCAGAGGAACTGGAAAGCTGACATTTCGGAATTTTGGAAGATGGGTCCAGACCTGAAATGTCAGCTTTCCTGTTCCTCTGATGCTGCCAGGCCTGCTGTGTCCCTCCAGCTCCACACTTTATTGTCCATGAAATTAAATAAGGTGTATGTCCAAAGCCGCTGGGCATTGAGTCGCAGAAAGGAATCGAGAAGATAATGGAATGCTGGCCTTTATATTGAGAGGAATAGAGGACACAGAAGTTCTGCTGCAGTTATTCAAAACCCTGGTTAGATCCCACTTGGAGCACTGTGAGCATTTGGCCACCGCACTTTCAGAGGGTTATGGCTGGGGTGAACAAGAAAGATACCTGCTCTTCAGGGGTTAAGTTATGAGGAGAAATATATGAATAAAGCCTAATTTCTCTGGAATTTAGAAGGTTAAATGGTGATTTAATTAAAGCCTTTATCTATTAACAGGAAAAGACGCTGATAAGGATAACTCTTTCCATGGGTTGGAGATTGTAGAATTGGGTGAAGGGTGGGCATGGTCTAAATGTTAGGGCCAGACTAAGCAGGAGAGATGTTAGAAAGCACGCGCACACACAAAGGATGGTAGAGGTTTGGAACTCTCTTCAACAAATGACATTTGATACGCGATCAATTGTGGGCTTTAAATCTGAGATAAATAAATTTTTGTTTAACAATGGTATTAAGGGACATGGGACAAAGGCAGGTGTATGGAATTAGGCCACCGATCATCTATCATATCATTGAATGGCTGAACAGGTTTGAGAGGCTGAATAGCCTACGCCTGTTCTGTGCTCCTATAAAAATTGACTTAGCTGGACTGAAATGGCTGCTACTGATCGTATCATTTTCAAGTCGGCTCCAGAAATTTCAAGCAGTATAATTACAAGGACGTAGCTAAACCGTGACCTTTGTGAAACCTTGCAACTATTGTTATTGGGTCACAAGTACAGCCAAATAAAAGGTAGTACCAACCTTCAGTCTGAAAAACAAAGAAATATAATTGATAGTCAGTAAGTCTACAGAGACACTAGTAACAACCGTCTAGCTCCATAAGCTAAACAATGAATTTTGACTAAAGGTGCAGAGTTGGCTTTCATAATCCAACTGACTCATTCCTGGGCAAAGTTGCATCAAAATTCCTCTGGTGTTTGAAGCGCTTTAATTTAAATTCCTGAATGCTTGTTTTGGTCTGCTTTTTTTAAAGCTTCCAGTCTGGATAAATTGCCATGAACTTAGCTAACAGTCTGTTCAAGTCCCCATGAACCCTATTTCCAGAGGATTCTTCTATTTGCCCGCAAAGCAACTTTATATCAACACAATCTTGTTATGTCATCCACCACGTGAAATGAATTCTGCAACTCTTGCCTTCAGCGATCTGAACATGCCAGAACACAAACTGCTGAATGAACGAACCCTCACTGGACATTAATATTTACATGAATTGCAAGAAAGACAAGGGAGAGTGTATGTGTGAGTGATAATGGGAACTGCAGATGCTGGAGAATCCAAGATAATAAAATGTGAGGCTGGATGAACACAGCAGGCCCAGCAGCATCTCCGGAGCACAAAAGCTGACGTTTCGGGCCTAGACCCTTCTTCAGAGAGGGGGATGGGGTGAGGGTTCTGGAATAAATAGGGAGACAGGGGGAGGCGGACCGAAGATGGAGAGAAAAGAAGATAGGTGGAGAGGAGAGTATAGGTAGGGAGGGGATAGGTCAGTCCAGGGAAGACGGACAGGTCAAGGAGGTGGGATGAGGTTAGTAGGTTGGAAATGGAGGTGCGGCTTGGGGTGGGAGGAAGGGATGGGTGAGAGGAAGAACAGGTTAGGGAGGCAGAGACAGGTTGGACTGGTTTTGGGATGCAGTGGGTGGAGGTGAAGAGCTGGGCTGGTTGTGTGGTGCAGTGGGGGGAGGGGACGAGCTGGGCTGGTTTTTGGATGCGGTGGGGGAAGGGGAGATTTTGAAGCTGGTGAAGTCCACGTTGATACCATTGGGCTGCAGGGTTCCCAAGCGGAATATGAGTTGCTGTTCCTGCAACCTTCGGGTGGCCTCATTGTGGCACTGCAGGAGGCCCATGATGGACATTGTCATCTAAAGAATGGGAGGGGGAGTGGAAATGGTTTGCGACTGGGAGGTGCAGTTGTCTATTGCGAACCGAGCGGAGGTGTTCTGCAAAGCGGTCCCCAAGCCTCCGCTTGGTTTCCCCAATGTAGAGGAAGCCACACCGGGCACAGTGGATGCAGTATACCACCAACCTCCGGATACAATGCATCATCCTCCGACACTTCCGCCATTTACAATCCGACCCCACCACCCAAGACATTTTTCCATCCCCACCCCTGTCTGCTTTCCGGAGAGACCACTCTCTCCGTGACTCCCTTGTTCGCTCCACGCTGCCCTCCAACCCCACCACACCCGGCACCTTCCCCTGCAACCGCAGGAAATGTTACACTTGCCCCCACACCTCCTCCCTCACCCCTATCCCAGGCCCCAAGATGACATTCCACATTAAGCAGAGGTTCACCTGCACATCTGCCAATGTGGTATACTGCATCCACTGTACCCGGTGTGGCTTCCTCTACATTGGGGAAACCAAGCGGAGGCTTGGGGACCGCTTTGCAGAACACCTCCGCTCGGTTCGCAATAAACAACTGCACCTCCCAGTCGCAAACCATTTCCACTCCCCCTCCCATTCTTTAGATGACATGTCCATCATGGGCCTCCTGCAGTGCCACAATGATGCCACCCGAAGGTTGCAGGAACAGCAACTCATATTCCGCTTGGGAACCCTGCAGCCCAATGGTATCAATGTGGACTTCACCAGCTTCAAAATCTCCCCTTGCCCCACTGCACCACACAACCAGCCCAGCTCTTCCCCTCCACCCACTGCATCCCAAAAACAGCCCAGCCTGTCTCTGCCTCCCTAACCTGTTCTTCCTCCCACCCATCCCTTCTTCCCACCCCAAGCCGCACCTCCATTTCCTACCTACTAACCTCATCCCACCTCCTTGACCTGTCCGTCTTCCCTGGACTGACCTATCCCCTCCCTACCTCCCCACCTATACTCTCCTCTCCACCTATCTTCTTTTCTCTCCATCTTCGGTCCGCCTCCCCCTGTCTCCCTATTTATTCCAGAACCCTCACCCCATCCCCCTCTCTGATGAAGGGTCTAGGCCCGAAACGTCAGCTTTTGTGCTCCTGAGATGCTGCTGGGCCTGCTGTGTTCGTCCAGCCTCACATTTTATTATCTTGGAGTGTGTATGTGTGTTGCTGTGGGTCATTTTAAAACAAATGACGTCGTGAATGGTGAGTAGTACGAGAGTTCAGTCTGCCTGTGCCTCCGATCTGTTATACAATAATTAGCATTTGGCATCTTGAGTTTCATAAAGAGAATTCTGAGTATAGAAGCAGGCAAGTTATTACAAAGGAGTTGCAAAATCATAAGGGACCTGGATATAGTACATCATGAAAAACCATCCTTGGTTTAAGAACATAGAGAACCAGAAGACACAGTTTTAAAGTGCTTTCTTAGTGTAAGGTCAAGAAAATTTACTTCACATGGCAAGTAGTTACGTTCTGGCAATGTTGTGGAAGCAGGTTCAATTGAGGAATTCTAGAGGGCATTGGATGCTGTAAATTGGACACAATTCTGAGGAAATAGCAGGAGTTTGTTACCAAGCTAAAATGCTCAGAGAGTCAGTACAGGCATGATGGGATGAATGGTTCACTTCTGCATCATGACAATCCTGTGATTTTGTTATATCGATAAAATTCTAATTAGACTCCAATTAGGGCATTGCATCCAATTCTGGACACCACATTTTTTGAAAGATTGTGAGTCATTGTGTCATATAACAGAAACAGGCTTTTCGGCCTACTATGTCTATACTGACCAGTAAACCCCAAACTACACTAATCCCATTTGCCTACACTTGGTTCACAGCCTTCTTTGCCCAGCATTTTAAGCACTCATCCAAACGTTTCTTATATGTTGCGAGAGTAGAATTGTGGAAAAATTCTCATCAGTAATTTCAAGAGGAAATTAGATGAGAACTCCGAGATCAACTCTTGCGCAAAACCAAGGGGATAGGGTAGAACTTTGGAACTGAATTGACTGCTTTATAGAAAGCCAACATAGAGTCAATGGGTTTGATAGCTTCCCTTTGTCTTGTAATGGCTCTGACGCTATGCCATACTGTCAATATGACACTGCTATTTTCTACACAAAGTGAGATACAGCCAACAGTTCTGGAGCCACTTGACCCAATGCTGCTGTCTTTAATGAGGTGGCAGCACCAAATGTACCTCTGCCCTCTCCATCTGAATAGGCAGGAGGGCTGGGCTCTCAGACGTTGTTCATTCCCAGAAAACAGCACATCTACAATCCAACCCCACCACTAAAGACATTTTTCCAACCCCACCCTTGTCTGCCTTCCGGAGTGACCACTCTCTCCGGGACTCCCTTGTCCGCTCCACACTCCCCTCCAACCCCACCACACCTGGCACCTTCCCCTGCAACTGCAAGAAGTGCTACACTTGCCCCCACACCACCTCGCTCACCCCTGTCCCAGGCCCCAAGATGACTTTCCACATCAAGCAGATGTTCACCTGCACATCTACCAATGTGGTATACTGCATCCACTGTACCCGTTGTGGCTTCGTCTACATTGAGGAAACCAAGCGGAGGCTTGGGAACCGCGTTGCAGAACATCTACGCTAAGTTCGCAATAAACAACTGCACCTCCCGGTTGCGAACCGTTGCAACTCCCCCTCCCATTCCTGAGACGACATGTCTATCCTGGGCCTCCTGCAGTGCCATAATGATGCCACCTGAAGGTTGCAGGAACAGCAACTCATATTCCATTTGGGAACCCTGCAGCCCAATGGTATCAATGTGGATTTCACAAGCTTCAAAATCTCCCTTCCCCCCCACTGCACCCCAAAATCAGCCCAGCTCGTCCCCACCTCCCTCATCTGTTCTTCCTCTGACCTATCCCCTCCTCCCACCTCAAGCCGCACTTCCATTTCCCACCTACTAACCTCATCCCATCCCCTTGACCTGTCCGTCCTCCCTGGACTGACCTATCCCCTCCCTACCTCCCCACCTATACTCTCTCCACCTATCTTCTTTTCTCTGCATCTTTGGTCCGCCTCCCCCTCTCTCCCTATTTATTCCAGTTCCCTCTCCCCATCCCCCTCTCTGATGAAGGGTCTAGGCCCGAAACATCAGCTTTTGTGCTCCTGAGATGTTGCTTGGCCTGCTGTGTTCATCCAGCTCCACACTTTGTTACATCCAATTTTTACCTTCTTGCATACTCCAAGATATTAACACTTGGTTAATTTGGAGAATTGTTGCTACTTTTTAAGTGCTGACATTTGTTTCTTCAATCCAGAAACACAACTGGGAGATTCCCTGATTTCCCTGATGCAGAGAAAGGAGGTTCCGCAGCTATTTTTGCTTCAAAGACTCCACAAGAGGTAATTTTCTAGATTTACTGAAGTGTTGTGTTCAGGTATTTGTTGTGATACAATTCAGGCTAAAGACTGGAATTGTTTAAATAGCCAGTATGTTGACTTTTGTTATTGTGTTTTACCATATAACTTAAAATTCAACATGCATGCAGATATTATCAGTGGCATCAATCGGCAAGCTGTAGCTTTCAAGTTAGGACATTAAGGAGAAGAAAAGGTCGTCCAAGTTTCTTGCTAACTATTTCTACCCAGTAAACCTTGTTGAGAATAGCTTGCAGCTTTGAACCAGTGATCCCGTGATCAAGATAGAGCTTTCATTCTGTTGCACGTTGTTGCCATTTCTAGATTGTGTAACTTTTTATCTGAATTAAGATGGGAACTTCAATATACAGTTCTAGTGCTGTACTGGATTGGTTATTGTACATTTAAATTCAAACATTACAAGAATTTATTGGCCCCAAAATTTACAGGGAATTGAAAATAGTGCAGGGGAAGCCAAAAAGTGTCAAAGGTCCCAGCAAAGCTGTGGATGCAGAGATCCTGCCAACATTAATCAGAACCATCTTAACGTTCATAATAAAGACAGAAAGTGCTGGAGAAAGTCAGCAGCTCTGCCAGAATCTGTGGAGAGAGAAACAGTGTTCACATTTCAAGGCTGATGTGACTCCTCTTCAAAACTGTAGTAATTTTGATGTTATCCTTTTCACATGAGTTGAATGGATAGCTTGGGAGTGGGGAAGATAGCACTGTCGGTACAGATGTGATGGCATTTTCTCAGTAAATCAAGTGAAGCATCCTTTCATTTCTTCGGTTTAGCTGGAATTTAAAAACAATGACATAGCCATCTTACGAATGTTGTATTTGTAACAGTATCTTTTGAGACATGGTAATAATAGCAGCCAGCATGAAAAATGCATAATATTAGCATTGAATGAAGGTATTTGACTAACAATGCATACCTAGTTAATATGCTTCCGTGTTTCCATGCATTTTGCTTGAAGGGGGACAGAATGCTCACTCTTGCTTTTTGTTCTTCTTCCTTTCTGCATGGTCTCTAATCTTGTTTTTAAAAAATCAGGGTTTTTAAAGAAGTTAACTTGTGCTTTAATAACTTACCCACTTTACTCAGGTGCTTCAAGAATTTGCTGCACAAGGTGGAAGGAGAAAGAAAAAGAAAGAGAAAAAGGACAAAAATGAGGAGAAGAAAAAGAAGAAAAAAAAGAAAGTGAAAGCCAATAAAGAGGTAATGTTCCATATGTGAGGCTGGATGAACACAGCAGGCCCAGCAGCATCTCAGGAGCACAAAAGCTGACGTTTCGGGCCTAGACCCTTCATTAGAGAGGGGGATGGGGAGAGGGAACTGGAATAAATAGGGAGAGAGGGGGAGGCGGACCAAAGATGGAGAGAAAAGAAGATAGGTGGAGAGGAGAGTATAGGTGAGGAGGTAGGGAGGGGATAGGTCAGTCCAGGGAAGACGGACAGGTCAAGGAGGTGGGATGAGGTTAGTAGGTAGGAGATGGAGGTGCGGCTTGGGGTGGGAGGAAGGGATGGGTGAGAGGAAGAACAGGTTAGGGAGGCAGAGACAGGTTGGACTGGTTTTGGGATGCAGTGGGTGGAGGGGAAGAGCTGGGCTGGTTGTGTGGTGCAGTGGGGGTAGGGGACGAACTGGGCTGGTTTTGGGATGCGGTGGGGGAAGGGGAGATTTTGAAGCTGGTGAAGTCCACATTGATACCATTGGGCTGCAGGGTTCCCAAGCGGAATATGAGTTGCTGGGAACCCTCTCTGATGAAGGGTCTAGGCCCAAACCGTCAGCTTTTGTGCTCCTGAGATGCTGCTGGGCCTGCTGTGTTCATCCAGCCTCACATTTTATTATCTTGGATTCTCCAGCATCTGTAGTTCCTATTATCACTAATGTTCCAAATGTTGGGTCTTGTCTTAAATTTTTCTTAGGTTCACTGTCGTTGGTCTCTCCCAAAAGAAAGCTCAGTCTTTCTTGTTAATAAAATGTGAGGCTGGATGAACACAGCAGGCCAAGCAGCATCTCAGGAGCACAAAAGCTGACGTTTCGGGCCTAGACCCTTCATCAGAGAGGGGGATGGGGGGAGGGAACTGGAATAAATAGGGAGAGAGGGGGAGGCGGACCGAAGATGGAGAGTAAAGAAGATAGGTGGAGAGAGTGTAGGTGGGGAGGTAGGGAGGGGATAGGTCAGTCCAGGGAAGACGGACAGGTCAAGGAGGTGGGATGAGGTTAGTAGGTAGCGGGGGGTGCGGCTTGGGGTGGGAGGAAGGGATGGGTGAGAGGAAGAACCGGTTGGGGAGGCAGAGACAGGTTGGACTGGTTTTGGGATGCAGTGGGTGGGGGGGAAGAGCTGGGCTGGTTGTGTAGTGCAGTGGGGGGAGGGGACGAACTGGGCTGGTTGAGGGATGCAGTAGGGGAAGGGGAGATTTTGAAACTGGTGAAGTCCACATTGATACCATATGGCTGCAGGGTTCCCAGGCGGAATATGAGTTGCTGTTCCTGCAACCTTCGGGTGGCATCATTGTGGCAGTGCAGGAGGCCCATGATGGACATGTCATCAAGAGAATGGGCATCCCTCAACCAGCCCAGTTCGTCCCCTCCCCCCACTGCACCACACAACCAGCCCAGCTCTTCCCCCCCACCCACTGCATCCCAAAACCAGTCCAACCTGTCTCTGCCTCCCTAACCGTTTCTTCCTCTCACCCATCCCTTCCTCCCACCCCAAGCCGCACCCCCCGCTACCTACTAACCTCATCCCACCTCCTTGACCTGTCCGTCTTCCCTGGACTGACCTATCCCCTCCCTACCTCCCCACCTACACTCTCTCCACCTATCTTCTTTACTCTCCATCTTCGGTCCGCCTCCCCCTCTCTCCCTATTTATTCCAGTTCCCTCCCCCCATCCCCCTCTCTGATGAAGGGTCTAGGCCCGAAACGTCAGCTTTTGTGCTCCTGAGATGCTGCTTGGCCTGCTCTGTTCATCCAACCTCACATTTTATTATCTTGGAATCTCCAGCATCTGCAGTTCCCATTATCTCTCAGTCTTTCTTGTGCTAGGGATTCACCTGTACTGCTTAATATCTAACAGTATTTTATCAGTTATGATTTGAATTGGATATTTTGTCTGTTGTACTTGCTGTCACTCGCACTCATACGACTGTCCATTCGTTAGCACTGATGAAAATTCTGAGATGAGCTCAAAAGTTCAATCAATTGTAGCTTTCTTTTAGATGATAAATGCAAACAGGACAGTTCCTTCAGCCCTCTTTCAACTTCTATAATTCTTCTGCAATATATAAAATAATAAAATGGCTACATTGACCCTAATGGAGAACTGAACGTTCACTTTTGAGATTTTTCTTTTCTTTTGTGTAGCCTGCAACATTTTGAAACCGACTGGGCTGAGGGGGCAATTTAGATATAGCCAATCACAGCCTTGCAAAATTTTCTTGAAACTCACTTTATTGAATCAACAGAATTAAAATTGGAACTCATTCCTGAATATTTCCGTGCAATAATGAATAGAACAGTGAGGAGCTTAGAGGGATTTTGAGGTGCTTGTCCATACATCCCTGAAGGCTGCAGAACAAGTTAATAGGGTGGTTAAGAAGAAAAAAGGGACTCTTGCCCTTATCAGATGGTGGAGATTATAAGAAGGATGGTTATGTTGGAGCTTTACACAACTTTGTTTCGGTCACAGCTAGAGGACTGTGTGCAGTTCTGGTGAAAGCACTGCAGGACGGATGTGATTGCACTGGAAGCGTTCCAGAGGAGATTCAATTGGACATTGCCTGGCTGATACCATCTTAGCTATGAAGAGAGACTGGATAGGCACGGGGTTGTTTACTTTTGAGCAGGGAAGGCTGAGAGGGGATCTGATTGAAATGTATAAGATTATAACGGGCAAGGACAGAATGGATAGGAAGCAGAAGTTTCCTCTTAGCTGAAGGGTCAATGACCAGTGGACATAATGTTAAGGTGAAGGACAGGAGGTTTAGGGGGGAGTTAAGAAAAATGTTTTTCATGCAGAGGGTGGTGGGAGTCAAGAGGATGCTGCCTGAAATGCTAGTTGAGACAAAAAGCCTCACAACTTCTGAAAAGTATGCAATTAGCACTTGAACTGTCATAACATTCAAGGCTGTTGGCCAAGTGCTGGAAAGTGTGACCCGTGTAAATGAATTAGCAGAGACTTGACGGGCCTTCTCTGTAAGCTATGACTTATGGCTAAAATGATCAAAATTTGAAAGGCTGTGATGGGATTAGATGGTGAGAAGGTTATTTTTTTACTGCCAACCAGAAGACATGAATGTCGAAACAATTCTGAGTGAACTGGAGAAATGATTTTTTTTTAATATAACAGTGAGTTGTTATGATTTAGATTTTGATTGATGTTAATCGCACAAGAATGTTGTAGCCCTAAGGGAGTGCCCCTTTGTCAGAGGGTCAATACTGAGTTAGCGACTCATTGTGAGGAGTTCAGAATTGAGGACTGCCACATGATGAGAGGGTCAAAACGGAGGCAGCGTGGCTGTATCTGACAGACAGTCCTAAGGGAGTGCCATTGTTAGAAGGTCAGTTCTGAGAAACTGCCTCCGTGTAATGGCATCAGCATTGAAGCTAACCACGTGATGAGCCGATAAAAACTAAGGTATTGCAGTAGCATCAGAGGGCCGGATCTGTAGGAGTGCATTATTTTCAGAGGTAAATACTGAGGCACAGCCTCAGTGTAAGGGGGTCAAAATTAAGGGAGTGCCACACAATTACAGGGCAGTACGGAAGTATTACAGCACTGTGTGTGGCTCAGAATCGATGGAGTGCATCATTTGAGGTGTACAAAGTAATGAAAGGCATGGATAGAGTCGATAGCCAGAGACTTTTCCCCAGGGCAGGGTTTACTGCCTCGAGGGGTCATAGTTTTAAGGTGTTAGGAGGAAGGTATAGAGGAGACGTCAGTGGGAGGTTCTTCACCCAGGTACTTGTGAGCATATGGAATAGTTTACCAGTGGCAGCGGAGCCATTAGTGACATTTAAGCGACTGCTGGACATGGACGTGGACAACAGTGAATTGAGGGGAATGTAGGTTAGGTTATTTTACTTTTGGATTGGGATTATTCCACGGCACAACATCGTGGGCTGAAGGGCCTGTACTGTGCTGTACTTTTCTATGTTCTATGTTCTATGTTCTATTCATATGTACTGTCTTCCATCATTTGGCAAGACTCTGTCTCCCTTCAGGGATGTGACTGTTTGTTTTTGCTGGCATCTTATTTTGTTGATTATAAAATTGTTTTCATTAGTTCACAAGTCTTTGTATCCATCATAAATTCTAACAGCTATCATACATTATTTTAGAAAGTCAAATAAATTTAGAAACTTGCCCGTTGTCCTGCTATGCAGTGCTTTTCCAGTAGCTGCAGCATGGCAAGAAGAGACTGCAAGAGGCTTTCATGGAGAATTCCTCAGCTTCAGGCCCAGAAGGTCTAGCTTTGTACTCTACCACCTTGACATAGTTGGCAATAGTGTGGGATGCCTGGCTAATTGGCTTATTGGTATGATGCAGTGCTAGGAGGTTGAGAGAGGACCTACAGGGTCATGCTGCACAGAGCTAGTGCCATTCCTTGGAGTGGTACCTCCACTGACATAGCCAATGGATGGAATATAGACTGCTGTGAGACTTTCCAAGCCCCTTTGAGCATGGTTATCCATGACAATGACAGGAGGAGTCTAGTAACAAGATTTCATATCCTCAGTCTGACTTTTCACCACAGCATTCAGATATTGATTGCCTTCAGCTAGTGCTGCAATCAAAGCTGATGCAACACCACTAAATACTGCGTCATTGTTGGGCGGCGACTGTTCTCATTGATTTGGCATCATTTCTATGTTGGAAGGGATGGTGTTCAAACTCTTTCCAAATCCTTGTGACGAGTGTGAAGCAGAGTCCTTCATGCTCCATGATAGTTATGGCAGGCTTTCTGGCAAGTTATCCACTACTCCAAGCATTTCTGTGTGCCTGTCCATAATAGCTTTTACTGTGCTCCACCCCATTAAAATCCTCATCTGACTCCCGTGCAGTGGAACTTGGTGTGTGATCCCACTCTCTATGGAGCTGACATGTATGCCATCCCTTTCCCTTGTCCTGGTTGTGCCCACTCATGACTTATGAGCCATTGAATGGGATGTTGTGGAAGCCTGTGGAGTGTTGGCCGTTAGCTAGGCAGAGGCAGCAAAAGCCACATTTCACCTCTTTAGGAAAGCCTACCATTCTTGTGCCAAGTAGGCACGTGACAGGTCCGCAATGGGCCTGACAAGGCCTGATCAAGGGCCCCACAGGGCAGATGTAGCGTGTGCTAAATGTTACTGACCAATCAGAGGTCAGCAGCTGTCTTAAATGGCAGCTCTGCCAGAGCAATGGCTGCTATCAGTATGGCATCTGCGTGAGGATTCATGTTTCTGATTCCAGACCAATCCCTATTAGTCTGTTAAATAACCACTATTTTAACTGAATCATTTAAATTGAAGTTCACTAAAACTTTATCGTCCTCAAATCCATATAGCTTTATTCAAACTTGAGGCAAAAAACACTTTCTAAACAAAAAATCTGAAATTGTATTAAATCATGAGAGCCTGAATTGCTGAAACATTAAGAAAAGGTTTATTTTCAAATTAAAGTCTCATGATTATTGAGGTACCCTTCGGCCTATTAAATGCAAAATACTATGGATGCTAAAGAGCTTTCATGTTGGACTCAGCACATTAACTCAGTTTCTGTCTTCATAGTTGTTGCCAGACCTGCTGAATTTCTCTAGCACTTTGTTTTTGTTTTGTCTTTCATACTGTTGAGTTCACTCATTGCTTTAGCAGCTAGCCTGTGGAATGATGTGAATGCAGTGGACGAAAATTTACATCAGCAGGCTTTATTTTCCCATTTCTAACATCGTTCATAGTAGAATGTTGGTCATAGTTGTGAGTTAGAAATAAAACCAGTCTAACTCCAAACTAAAATACGAACAAGTTCTAAACAAGACCTCATACCTAACATGTGATAATGGGAACTGCAGATGCTGGAGAATCCAAGATAACGAAATGTGAGGCTGAATGAACACAGCAGGCCCAGCAGCATCTCAAGAGCACAAAAGCTTTTGTGGTCCTGAGATGCTGCTGGGCCTGCTGTGTTCATCCAGCCTCACATTTCGTTATCTCGTACCTAACATGCATTGTTTGACTTAAAGTGTCACCTCTTCTTTACACTTATGAAACCTTCAGTTCTCTCAGGACAGTGACTACAAAGGAATTTAGAGATTTACATACACATATTAATCAATTAAAACTTTCTAACTAAGTAAAAAATTAACAGCATCTTAGGTTTGTTTAATACATCCTCATCAGTGGTATGACCCATTGATCTTTTACTTATGAATTCTGTGTCTGATACTACCTCTCTCACTACCACTGAAGGAGGACTGAAAGTCTGAAATCAACCTGTTGGACTATAACCTGGTGTCATGTGATTTCTGACCTCATCCACTTCAGTCTAACACTAGCACCTCCACACCGTTGCATTAAGAGGGACTATGTTTTGCAATTCAAGTTGAGGCTTAAATGAACAAGACGATCATTTTAACCCTTTATATAGGGGAACAGGTATAGTGGGGCATATCACGTATATGTGCTGATAAAGAGTAGGCATGTCGAGTATTTAACAGGAACCTGCTCCGTGATCAAAACAGCTTAAAATTACAGTTGACTAAAATTTGATCCATACATTCTGCTTCCAAGGTTGTCTGAAAATCTCCAGGGTTGGAACACTATGCAATTGACAGGCTGAAAGACTTCTGAGTACTTATTCAAGACAGCTTTTCTTTGCCTAAATGAAAGGTTTTTACCCACAGGATCTGTTCGAAGTATGCACTTCAACTGCTTTGCAGGAGATTTCCAACACTTCGGAGGCCACTTCTGTTATTTAGGATTTTTTTCTGTCTGTGCAGCAGCACTAGAAACAGCTTATGCAACTGTGCCTTGCATATGGCAAGAGGATCATTGGCAGTGGCAATCCAGACACTGGAAGTAAAAACCATCTCCAGGAACAGAACAAAAAGCTCAAGCAACAGGAACAACATCAACAAGTGCAGCAGCTTCACCTCTGCAACTGTCTGTTACTTAATGGGACAGACGCTGTGAAAATGCAGCTAGCTCCAGCTTGTAGAAGATACAGCCTCAGCACACAGTTTGCTGACACAGGATCAGTTCAGTGCACATGAGTAAACAACGGTACCTTGTAAGACTCAGACTTTTTGGCAGGTCTTTGCTTACAGCAGCAACATCCTGAACAAGAAAGACATCCATCTTAGTGGGCTGGGTGGGTACAAAATACCAGAAGTGGTCAAAATCACTTCTGCCTGAAAAATGTTTGTTTCCTGCCCCACCCAGGGATTTGCTGCTGTAATTTCGTGAGCGCGAATCTAGAATAGTATGTTGCCTTCCTGGTGCCATGGTTAAGGATGTCTCTAAATATTTGAAGCATATTGTTAAAGGGGAGAGTGAGAAACCAGAAGTTACTATACACATTAGTAGAAATGACTCAGTTAGAAAAATGATAAAGGCTTTACAGTGTTAATGTAAGAGGTTAGGTTGAAGATTAAAGAACACAACAACAGAAATTGTAATCTCTGGTTTACTCCCGGTGTCAAACTTGAAGAGGGAAGGAATAAAAGGATAAAGGAGATAAATGAATGGCTGAAGAGGTGGTGTAAAGTTCAGGGATTCAGGTCCTTGGATCCTCGGGCAGAAAGACCTGTTCATAAAGGATGGCTTTCACCTGAACTGAAAAGGGACTGATAACCTAGCGGGGAGATTTACTAGTTCTATTAAGGGAGACTTTAAGCCATTTGGCCGGAAAATATATGGGATGAAATTCAAAATAAGAAAAGAATGATCACATTGATGGGATTGTCCTACAGGTCCCCGAATAGTCAGAGGGAAACTGAAGAACAAATGTGCAGAGAGATCTCAGATATATGTTAGAATAATAAGATTGTGATAATAGGTGATTTAAATTTTTCAAACATTGACTGGGACTATCATAAAGGTTTGAATCGTGAGGAATTTGTTAAATGCATTCAAGAGAATTTTCTTTATCGATTTTGGTGTCATCTGCAAACTTACTATCAATGTCTTCTACATTCTCATCTAAATCATTTATATAAGTGACAAACAGAAGTGGACACAGCACCGATTTCTATGGAACACTGCTGGCAACAGGCCTCCAGTCTCAAAACAACCCTTTGCCATCACTCTCTTGTTTCCTGCCATCAAGACAATTTTGTATCCCTGAATCCCAGGTGAACAAGCTTTACTACTTAACACACCCTGTGGAAACTTGTCAAAACTTGAGAAGAAGCAAAATTTGTACTTCTGCAATAACAAAGTGTAGAGCTGGATGAACGCAGCAGGCCAAGCAGCATTAGAGGAGCAGGAAGGCTGACATTTCGGGCCTAGACCCTTCTTCATAAAATAGGCCCGAAACGTCAGCCTTCCTGCTCCTCTGATGCTGCTTGGCCTGCTGTGTTCACCCAGCTCTACACCTTTGTTATCTCAGATTCTCCAGCATCTGCAGTTCCGACTATCTCTGAAACCCGAACTTCTGTTCGGTAATAAGACAGGGCAGGAGACTGAAGGGAAACACTTTGGGTCTAGTGATCATAATTCTATTAGTTTTAAAGTGGTAATGGAAAAGGATAAGCCTTCCATGAAAGTTAAAGTTTTTAATTGGAGTAAGGCAAAATTTAGTGGAGTAAGTCAAGAACTTGCAAAAGTTGATTGGAGTAGACTGTTTGCAGGTAAAAGGGTGCCTGACAAGTGGGAGACTTTCAGTAGTGTGATGATGAGAGATCCGAGGCATTATGTTCCCATTAGAGTGAGGGTTATGCTGGTAAGATTAAGAAACAATGGATGAATAAAGATATTGAGGTTCTAGTCAAGAATAAAAGAGAATCTTATTTTAGATATAGACAGTGATAATGGGAACTGCAGATGCTAGAGAATCCAAGATAATAAAGTGTGAAGCTGGATGAATGGTGTTGGAGGTGATGAGGTCATGAATGGTGTTGGACCCCCTGAACGAGGATCCCCCTCGTTCTCGCACACCACCCCACCAACCTCCGGATACAATGCATCATCCTCCGACACTTCCGCCATCTACAATCCGACCCCACCACCCAAGACATTTTTCCATCCCCACCCCTGTCTGCTTTCCGGAGAGACCACTCTCTCCGTGACTCCCTTGTTAGCTGCCCTCCAACCCCACCACACCCGGCACCTTCCCCTGCAACCACAGGAAATGCTACACTTGCCCCCACACTTCCTCCCTCACCCCTATCCCAGGCCCCAAGATGACTTTCCATACTAAGCAGAGGTTCACCTGCATATCTGCCAATGTGGTATACTGTATCTATTGTACCCGGTGTGGCTTCCTTTACATTGGGGGAACCAAGCGGAGGCTTGGGGACCGCTTTGCAGAACACCTCCGCTCGGTTCGCAATAAACAACTGCACCTCCCAGTCGCAAACCATTTCAACTCCCACTCCCATTCTTTAGATGACATGTCCATCATGGGCCTCTTGCAGTGCCACAATGATGCCACCCGAAGGTTGCAGGAACAGCAACTCATATTCCGCTTGGGAACCCTGCAGCCCAATGGTATCAATGTGGACTTCACCAGCTTCAAAATCTCCCCTTCCCCCGCCGGATCCCAAAACCAGCCCAGTTCGTCCCCTCCCCCCACTGCATCCCAAAACCAGTCCTACCTGTCTCTGCCTCCCTAACCTGTTCTTCCTCTTACCCATCCCTTCCTCCCACACCAAGCCGCACCTCCATCTCCTACCTACTAACCTCATCCCACCTCCTTGACCTGTCCGTCTTCCCTGGACTGACCTATCCCCTCCCTACCTCCCCACCTATACTCTCCTCTCCACCTATCTTCTTTCCTCCATCTTCGGTCCGCCTCCCCGTCTCTCCCTATTTATTCCAGAACCCTCACCCCATCCCCCTCTCTGATGAAGGGTCTAGGCCCGAAAAGTCAGCTTTTGTGCTCCTGAGATGCTGCTTGGCCTGCTGTGTTCATCCAGCTTTACACTTTACTATCTTAGATATAGACAACTGTGTTTGAATGAATCTCTTAATCAATGTAAAGAGTGTAGGGCTTTCTTAAGAAGGAAGTCAGGAAAGTAAAGAGTTGGGTATGAGATAGCATTGGCAGGTAAGGTTAAGGATAATCCAAAGAGATTCTACAAGTACATTAAAAGAAAGATGCTAACTGGAGAGAGAGTAGGGCCCTTTTAAGATGAATTAGATTGTCTTTGTGTCAAACCCTCAGGTGATGGGAGAGATTTTAAATGAATACTTGCATCACTTTTACTGTGGAGGCATTATTTACTTGGATTTTAGTAAAGCCTTTGACAAGTTTCCACATGGTGTGTTAAGTAGTAAAGCTTGTTCACCTGGGATTCAGGGATACAAAATTGTCTTGATGGCAGGAAACAAGAGAGTGATGGCAAAGGGTTGTTTTGAGACTGGAGGCCTGTTGCCAGCAGTGTTCCATAGAAATCAGTGCTGGGTCCACTTCGGTTTGTCACTTATATAAATGATTTAGATGAGAATGTAGAAGACATTGATAGTAAGTTTGCAGATGACACCAAAATTCATGGTATAGTGGACTGTGAAGGAAGGTTATCTAAGATTACCAAGAGATGTTGATAATTGGGTAAATGGGCTCATGAGTGGCAGATCGAGTTTAGGTATTGTATTGTAGTAAAACAAACAAGGGCAGGACTTGTAAATTAAAAGTAGGACCTTAGGTAGTGATGTAGAACAGAGAGACCTAGGGTCTCAGGTACATAATCCCTTAAAGTTTGCATCACATATTGGGTGGTTAAGAAGGCATTTAGCACGCTTGCCCTCATTGCTCAGTGTTAGTATAGGAGTTGGAACGTAACGTTGAGCTTGTACAGGACATTGGTGAGACCTCCTCTGGAGTACTATGTCCAGCTCTGGTCACCCTGTTAGAGGAAGGATATTATTAAGCTGGACAGGGTTCACAAAAGATTTACCAGGATCATGCCAGGAACGGAGACGCTGGATAGGCTGAGACTTTTTTTCACTGGAGTGTAGGAGATTGAGGTTATAGACGTTTATAAAATCTTGAGGCGTACAGGTAAAGTAAATGACAAATGTCCTTTCCCAAAGATGTGGGATTTCATGACTAGGGGGCATATTTTAAGGTGAGAGTTGAGCGATTTTAAAAGAGATGTGAGGGGCATCTTTTTTTATATTGACAGTAGCTCGTGCCTGGAATGAACTGCCAGAGGAAGTGGTAGATGCGGCGACAGTTGCAACATTTAAAGGACATTTGGATAAATACATGAATAAGAAACATTTGGAGGAATACAGACATGCACAAGCAAGTGGGTCTAATTAAGTTTTGGATTATGATCGGCATGGACTGGTTGAACTGAAGAGTCTGTTTTTGTGCTGTATAACTATGGATGCATCTCTGAGGTGACTGATACCAATTTTCTAGTGTATGTTCACTTTTTACAAATTCTTTCACAGAATTGGACTTTTAGGGTGGCACGGTGGCTCAGTGGTTAGCACTGCTACCTCACAGCACCTGGGGCCCGGGTTCGATACCACCCTTGGGCAACTGTCTATGTGGAGCTTGCACATTCTCCCTGTGTCAATGTGGGTTTCCTCCTGGCGCTTCGGCTTCCTCCCACAGTTCAAAGATGTGCAGGCTAGGTGGCTATGCTAAATTGCCCATAGTGTCCAGGGATGTGTAGACTAGGTGGGTTTGGGGAATGAGTTTGTGTGGGATGCTCTGAACGTCAGCGTGGACTTGTTGGGCCAAAGGCCCTGTTTCCACACTATAGTGATTCTAAGATTCTAACATTCCTGTCTGTAAGAGTTTACAGGGAGGATAGAAGGGGAGACTGGGTGAGGTGTGGGTGCAGTATTATTAGCTGAGAATAAACCTTAGCTGCGATCTACTATTTGAAGCATCAAATGAGGTGATATGAGTTGAGCTCAAAAACAAAGAAAGAGACAGCCACAGGTCAGATTTGTACTGTGGACCCTCAAATAATGGGAGCCAGTTCAAAAAGCATATATGTAGGCAAAGGTCCGAATATAAAACCAAGAAGGTAGTAATAATTGGGCACTTTAACTACCCAAAGATACAAACAGTATGAAAGACATATGAGAACATAAAGTTCTTACACAGAATTGAAAAGGATTTTTCAACCAATATGTGACAAATCCTATGTGTGAAGGCCCAATTCTAGATAAAGTGTTTGGAAATTACACTCTACAGATAGGTGGAAGAGTACTCGATGACTGCATTGCATTTGGTGATAATAATGCTGTTTGTTACTTTCCATAATGATGATAAATCTATAATAGAATGAGAGTAAAATTGCTAAGTTGGAGAAAGCAAATGTTACAAAGATGAATGATGGCCTGGTTATAGTTTCTTGAAGGAAAATTGGTGACAAATCAGTGAGAGGTGTTCAAAAGCAAAATCCTGTACCCATGGAGTAGATACATCCTACACAGAAAAGGTGGTACTGCAGATCTAGAATTCCTGCTTTTGTAGTATCTTAGAGGGCAAGATAAAGAAGAAAAATAGAGCTATGGCCATCTTTCAAACAAAAAGTAATAATTTCGGAAGATTATAGTTTCTGAAGAAGGGTCACTGGACCATCAACATCAACTGTGCTTTTTTTCTGCAGATGCTGCCAGATCAGCTCAGTTTGCATAGCAATTTCTGGTATTGGTGAATGGATTTTTTAATGAATGGAATGTGGTTTCCACTGGTGTTTTACAGGGATCAGTTTTAAGTGTTCAGCCCCTTGAGTATCAATCATGTAATTGTTGGCAGACAAAAGGCCTTGTCATCGATAACAGATCACTAGTTCTGAGATCAATCAGCTACTTGTTGCTGGCTAAACCTCCATTTGTACACATCTTTGGCTTCAGTTCATCAGCACTCCTCTTTATACTTCTTGAATCAGCACCTATTTAAGCAGTGCCTTCGAAAATTTGTAGTAATCCTTCAGCAATCCTTCAATTTTAAGAGTTATTTTCTCATTTTTGTCCACAATCAAAAATACGGGAAAAGAAAATGCTTTGTCTTTAAAAAATATACAATCAAGAAGCAGGACTAAGCCATTCAGCACCTTGTGCCTTTGCAGATCATGGCTGGCTAAATCTGAAACCTCAAATGACTATTCCCAACTAACCCCAACAAACTCTCACCTCTGCGCCCACCAGAATCCTTCTACTGCTGCCTCAAAAATACTGAGGTCTCTGCCTCCACCACGTTTCCCAGGAAGAGAGTGCCAGAAACTCATCTTGGGGTCAGAGCCTCATTTTGCTCCAGATGAAAAGCAATCACTTAATCTGTCTCACGTGGGCAATCTTTTGATTTTCAAACACAAAGTAACCCCTCATCTAGAAAAAAAGGATATCTTGGTTTCTGTCTCACCAACTGACTTGGATCTGTTTTGACATCTCAAAAGATTTATCTATAACCCTAGGTGATATTCCAGTACAGGTTAGTTCTCCTGTAATGCAATAGTTCTGTTCTTGCATGACCTCGTGCTAGAAAATCGCACTATGGAAAATTGCCACAGAAAATCGCATTGTAGGAAAATTGCTACACCTGTACAACAAAATGTTCACTTTGTCCAAAAATGTCCACTATTCATCAATCGCGTTGCAGCCAATTCGTGTTAACGAAACACACATTATAGCAGAACTACCTTCATTGAGATTAATCAAATTATCTTGATAAGCTTTGCTTTGACATCTGCCTGGGGGAAGAAACTGGTTGTAACAGGACTGAGAGATTCTGTTCTGCGAATCCAAGTTTGTTTTAAAAACGATTAGCACTTTCAACATTTTCATACGTCCGAGTCTTCTGTGAGACGTGTTGTAACCCGACCCTAGTGTTTGCTTTGTGAAACCTGTTGCAACAAATTCTTAGTGATTCACCTATATATTGTCTACAAATGGTGGGATATATATTGAATTTTGCATTTGTCTCATTTTGTATTTCATTGAAATAGTAGAACAAGTCCTTAACTATACCTCCATCCATGTTCCAGTTCTTCCAAAAAAAAATGTGCTGGAGACAGAGCTTCTGGCAGATGAAATGAATTCAGGCAGAGTTGGAAATGTTTGTTCATGAAGGAAAATAAATCGCCACTGAAAAAAGCAGGCATTTTACTAAACCCTGTTTCACGTAAAGTGAATAAGTCCTTTTGTTGTTTTTCATTAACCCACATAGACTTGTTCACTTTTAAGTTCAGATGTGAAACATTTATAGCAATGCCTCCAGTTGGAAAATTAAAGCAATATTTGTAATCTGGTTTATAAATCATGATTTCCATTTCAGACAAATATTTTAGTTTGGGATGTGGTAATGTTCCCATGGCAGCAACAGTAAATGCTTCTTTAGGAGATTTATGCCAAGATATCTGCTCAGGATCACAATGCTGACCCATCGTGCTTTTTAAATAAAACTGAGACAAAGTTTGTTGCAAGCAGATAACATTGTGATTCATTGGTCTAGATTGTGCTGGAAAATTAATGATTGTTCAATTTTATTAATGCACAAATCAGACAGCAGGTTCTGACAGAAAAAGGGCTGGTGTGAGCCGTAAATTGAATAACCTGCTGACAGAAATACACAATTTCGCTATTTGCATAAATAGCTGAACATTGTGTCTGAATCGTAGCTGTGGTACTTAATGGCCTAAGGGCACTTTTAATAACTTGGCAAGTGTTTATGCCATACTATTAGCATTTCTGGTGCACAAAGTGAATTGTAGATTCTCATCCTTGTATGTAGTTAATTCTTTAAAAAAATTAAAGAAAAAAATGATTATTTCTTCACTTTACTGCCTCCTTTTCTCTCTTTCTTAATCCAATCTTTCTTTCCTTCTCTAATCTTTTTCTCTCTACCTGATCCTGCTTCTTGGCCATTTGTGTTTCATTCCCAGTTCTTTAATCTCATTGCTTAAGGCAATAGACAGTAGGTTTTAAGATAACAAGGTGTAGAGCTGGATGAACACAGCAGGTCAAGCAGCATAAGAGGAGCAGAAAGGCCCACGTTTCAGGCCTAGACCCTTCTTCAGAAATGAGGGAAGGGAAGGGGGTTCTGAAATAAATAGGGAGAGAGCGGGAGGCGGATAGAAGATGGATAGAGGAGAAGATAGGTGGAGAGAAGACAGACACGTCAAAGAGGCGGGGATGGGACCAGTAAAGGTGAGTGTAGGTGGGGAATTAGGGAGGAGATAGGTCAGTCCAGGGAGGATGGACAGGTCAAAAGGGTGGGATGAGGTTAGTAAGTAGGAGATGGGGATGCAGCTTGAGGTCGGAGGAGGGGATAGGTGGGAGGAAGGACCGGTTAGGAGGCGGGAACGAGCGTCCCTTCCTCCCACTTCAAGCCCCACCCCCATTTCCTACTTACTAACCACATCCAGCCCCCTTGACCTGTCCGTCCTCCCTGGACTGACCTAACTCCTCCCTAATTCCCCACCTACACTCACCTTTACTGGCTCCATCCCCACCTCTTTGACCTGTCTGTCTCCTCTCCACCTATCTTCTCAGCTATCCATCTTCTATCCGCCTCCCCCTCTCTCCCTGTTTATTTCAGAACCCCCTTCCCTTCCCCCATTTCTGAAGAAGGGTCTAGACCCGAAACGGCAGCCTTCCTGCAGTTCCTACTATGTCTGAAACAGTAGGTTTTGTCATTTTTCCAAGATGCCAGATGGCTTGGTACTTTTGCTGTGCCACTATCGTTTTCAGCAAAAAAAAATTCAAGGTCAGGTGTAAATGAAGGTACCTTACTCATAAATAATGCAGCAAGATTTTAGCCAAAACAACCCTGCCACTTTGCCTTAAAAACATCTGACAAACACAACAGTGCCACCAGCAGGAACTTTTTATGATGTTTAGCTCTGTTTCCCCTCCTGGTGATCTTCATGTGCAATGCAACATCTGAATGAGTGACCAGGCAGATAGCCTGTCCCTCGTACTCTACTGATGTACCTATGCAATCAGTAAGGAGCAGCTGGGCAATCGCATCTCTCTTTTTGAGAAAGTAGTTGAATTCCGTTCAGGGCTTTTCCCCTTGTTAGTTAACTGAGTCTGATAGGTTACGGCCGTTATGTTTTGCCATTGTGGATCAGCAGACATCTGCATTCCATTGCCAGGTCTTTTTTTTAGTTGTGGCTGTGTTGAGGGAACTATGCTACATTTTTCCATAAAATTGTTATCCAATCTTGATCCACAGACAGTTGGGCCTAGAAGGCACTTGCATTCTGCTAATGTTAGTTTGCCATAAGGGTTCTAAGGTTGTGGGGGAATGCTATGTTGTGGATTATGTGTAAGAAATATACAACACATTTGTTAATAGTTCTGCTAATATATACTTGATTGATCTAGAAACCACACTGGAACCAAAAACATTGACTGGGCTGCATTATTTTAAAAATGAGTGTTCTGTTTATATTACTCATTTATACTTTTAGCGATGACCTTTCTGATTATTGCCATTGCCCCCAACAGCTTGGGTGGAGTGAGAGAAATAGTGGTGATATTTATCACACCATGGTATGGTCAGCAGAGTTAACTGAATTGTAAGAGATTTTTTGTTTCCAAATTGACTGCCTCATGTAATCAAACACTTTCAAGGTCATATACTACCCTTTAAACCTCTCCAACAAGCTCTCAGACCCGCTCCTACCTTTATGCCCTTCACACCCCTCGACAGGGTCAGTCATCCAAGCTCTCCCCTCACGTGCATTGGCCGTCAGTTTGGATCACATAGCTTCCATTTCTTTGGGTTCTGACTGTGAACCCCCCAATCAGCCCCACTCAAACCAAGACGTGCTTGGCCTTCAGAATTACCGGCCACTCAGATTGGCCAGTCTCTCTCCACAGTGAGTGGTCCTCTCCAATAAATGCCCTGCTGAGCATAAAACAACCTTGGATAGGCAAGTTTGCAGTGGGTGCTTCTGGACTGACCTTTTTATTCAGGTCAAGGAGTACAGCACTCTGTAAAGTCAAGTCACACATGGCCCGTCCTTTTTCAAGCTGCAATTTTGGTTAATCAACGTATTTAATTTCTCAGGTAGCAACTGTCTTGCTGGGAGTTAGCCCCTATGAAACAAATTTAAACTGATAGAGACATCATAATATGAATAAAATTGATATGCCTTAACGTGTGAGTATTTCAGTGCTTTAATATCACTACTCACCTTCATTGCATAGTGGAATTGTCCATGTGTGAATGTGGTTGTTTTGAAAAAGACCAAATTCTGGGGGAAGAAAAAGTACCCCAATGAGTGTACGGCTGGCTTTTAGCAATGGAAGAAGTTAGGATCATCAATACCAATGCTTTTGTACATTGAAAGTGTTGTTAAGCTTCAAAATTGTATCTGTAGTGAGTGCTTAAACAGTTGGGATGGACCATATGACATATTGGCAATGGCTTTTGCATGCTATGAATAGCAACGAATGTAAAGTGGGAAGCTCATGATATCAAGCAGCTAGAGATATTGATTTGAGACCAACTCAACTCAGTGCTCCTGCTCACATTGTTGCTCATCGAGCATAGATAAACACACCAGCAGCAACAAGAAGGATCCAATCGGCACTTTTTAAAGTGACCATCAACCACAAGTTCCTGGTTAATTTTTATCCAGGCTCTCTGCTTCAAATCTACTTGTGTTTGGTGCCTTGTATAGATTGAATATGCTAATGAACCTTATTGTATCTGGCAGCTAGGAATATTTGCATCATGTCACAGCTTATCACTGACTGCCACATGAGTGCGAGCGTTGAAGCCCTCAACACAATTAAAGCTAGCTGCATTTCATTCTGTCTCGCCATCGGATAACTTTGCCAAGATTGCACATGCATTACTTTGTGGCTGTCAAACGTCACCATTGCTTCATATTGGAACGAGAAACATCCAGTTTGTGTGTGACGATCGGTAACGAATCATGTAGATCATTGCCAGGTATTATGGCAGCAGTTATATCTTTATTCTGCAGTTGTTCGCTGGGCTAACTGCTTTCAGGTCATTTACTGCAAACAGAAACTAAGCTAGAAGGCTTATTCGGTGGTCACATGATTGATTCTGATATATCCATGCACACATGTGACGTACGCAAATAGTGGAAGCTATAGTTGCATATTATTCTGACCCCAGCTGAAGGTAACAATGGCAGTCAGATTCTAGTGTGGAAACTGGCTTGATAGACCAAAGCTTTATTTTTATGTTTATTTACTATGTAGACTAGTCTTTTGTCGATTTGTTCATGTACTTCTAACAAACAAAATCATAAAAAATTATTACATAAAATTTTTTTAAAAGGCATGAACTAAATTATACAAATGAGAGCTATTGGAATGATATCATTACTAATAGTAGAAAAAAGAGTTCTTCCACTTTATCTCACCACACCCTTTCCTGCACAACAAATTCATTGCTTACCTTACTTATTCATTAACATGGGTTGCCTAAACTCAAGCCTTTGGCAGATTTGTAGGATTTTTTTTTCCTCTTTTATATGCCCATAGCCTTTTATTCTCACCGGCTCCTAAGCGTCTCAGAACTTCTTCCAGCCCTGACTACCTGGAGTCTGTTAATAATTTACCTTCTGCTGTTACAGACCTCTTCTCTCTGAATGATGCTTCTTCTTTGCACAAGAAGGAACATTTGCGATGTCTCTAAGCTGACACAGTAGCAAATGCCCAGATGTCCTAAATTTATTTTCGGGGGTGAACCATACTAAGGAAGCAACCAAGCCATGGGTTCAGAAGCATGCTTTATAAAAGGCCTATCACTGTGATAAGAGCAATTAAACAATGAACTTCTAGCCTCCAGGGTAATAACAAAAGGTTGTCTGCTTTACTGATTTTGAAAACCTATCATAATAACTCTCAGGCTTATTACAACAACTGTCTGTAGAAATTGAAAGCAGTCACAACAGATTTCTTAAAAAGAAGTAACCTGAGAATTTAAATGCCTTGACGGCTTCTAATGAATCTATTTGCCTTTTTTGTAGTACAATCATGTCCACTGTTAACAATACGAAAGAACATGTAATCTCTCCCATAGGGTACCTGGAACTGCCCCAAAGAGATACTTTGACCTATCCAAAAGATTACCCTGACTCTCCAAATAATTTTGGCAGCTTTGGATCTTTTGGTCAAATGACCAAAATCTATGCATGACATTTTGTATATTGTACTGATGGAACATGTACCTGATTGAAGAAAAGCTACACTTTGGCTGGTGCTATACAAACCATGGATGTGAAAACTCAAATTGCCTCTCCCCTAGTGGAAATCGTAGTTGCTGAGTTCAGAAAATGGACAATCTAGATCAGAACTCTGGTGCTATCCTAGTTGCATCGCAAGCCTCAGCAAAATAATACATGTAAGTCATATAGTATAATTGTTTAGTCCTGGTCTAGCAAATGGGAGATTATATCTCTGGTAAACACATTCGCAGTTCTGTTAGATTGCACTTTTTTGCTTAAGAATCTAAAACAAAGGAAGTTCTGCACATTCAAAATAAAAGTCTATATCAAGCAAGCAGCTGTGTAAAATGTTTGAATTTTGTTCTTCAGTCTGTTCAGTTAAATTTTCTCCTTTTACAGTTTTTCTTTTTACTTTGCACTCAGTCTTACAAAAATTTGGGGAGTTTTATTAGAAGCTGTTGAACAATCAGCACATTGAGTCTGGTTCCATGTTCCTTTCGAAATCTTACAACATTGCAATTTCAGCTTTGTGGTGAACCATTTTGAAAAACAAAACAATAAAAGACACAGCTTACCCTAGAATTTCCAAGGACGTAGCGAATATCAAAAATGTTAAATAAGCCTTGACTTGTACGATTTGACCCTGGCAAAATTTAACAACACACAATTATGTTTTGCTTTCATATAGGAGGAAGAGGATGGTTGGAAAATAGCAGAGAGTCATTTCCTCCCTACAGTTGAAGAAGGTCAAAACACATTTGAAGGTGGGAAATGTGATAATTTGATGTCAGTGCAGTCATTAATATGTCTTGGACAGCAGGAGAGAGATTTTTGAAAATGGAACAAAAAACAAAGATGTTATTAAAATTAATAGTTTAAGTATGGTTCCAACTGGGAACACAGTTGTTCATTGCACCATGAATGGGCACCTGAGACCTGTCACTTGCAATGGGGAATCTTCACCCATCTTGTGCGACCATATGTGTAGGAAATCTCACTTGCTACTCCAAATTCAAGTCTGGCTTTCCTAAGCATCAGGAAGGAAGAGAGTTTCCTGCATTGAATACTGCTGGAGATTGTCATCCCAGAGGTGGTGAGGGATCACAATACGGGGTGGATGGCTATCCAGAGAAGTAGTTAAAGGCGGGTGGTACAGGAGTCTTTGTGTGTCTACCACTATTCAACAGGCACTCAGTATTAGAGGCTGTTAACGGTGGTGATAGCCTGAAGGAGTACCATAGCACTAATGCCCAAGGGCCTTTGGAGGAGAGAACAGCAAAATATAGAAATAGTTCTCATGGGAGATTATTGGGTGGCAGACAGGTAATTCTGTCACTATTATTGAGAGTTCTGAATGATGTGTTCACGGAATCATAGAAACACTACAGTTTCGAGGCAAGCCATACGGCCCATCAAGTCCACACTGACCCTCCGAAAAGCATCCCACCTAGACCCATCCCCATCCCTGTAACCCCGTATTTCTCATGGCCAATCCACCTAACCTGAACATATTTGGACTATGGGAGAAAACCAGAGGACCCAGAAGAAACCTATGCAGATACAGGGAGAATGTGCAAACTCCACACAGGCAGTTGTTCGAGGGTGAAGGCAAACCCTGGTCCCTGGTGCTGTGAGGTAGCAGCACTAACCACAGAACCACCATGTTGCCTCCCTGTTGCTAGGCAGGAGGATATCATAGAAAACATGTAGAATATTCTGCTGGGGACGGTGCGATTGTTCAAGAAGTTGTAGTACACAAATATCATTGATATAAAGAGAGCCATTATTGAGTTCCAAAGGTCACTTCGAGTGAGAAAGCTTAAAAAGTGGGATCTCAAGGGCAATAATCTTTTGATTACCCCCAGTGCTGGTTAGGGCTGGGAAGCAAGTACTGATCTAGCCATCAATACACGCAGGCTGTGAAAGATTTAGCATGGGTAGGTAAAGGTGGGCTAACAGTTTATAAAAAGGTGATCGTATTGGGCGTAGAATCACAAGGAAGGGCTGGAGAGCAAGGGGGAGTCTTTAGCATTATTTGTCCATCCAAGGGCCTCTACTCTACCTCTCTGTTTCAAATATTAGAGTGGCATGGTGGCCTCACAGTGCCAGGGACCTGGCTTGGTTTTCAGATTGGGGTAACTGCCTGTGTGGAGTTTGCACATTCTACCCGTGTCTGTATGGGTTTCCTTCGGGTGCTCTGGTTTGCTCCCACAGCCCAAAGATGTGCAGGTTAAGTGGATTGGCCATGCTGAATTGCTTATAGTGTCCATGGGCGTGTAGGCAAGTTGGGTAAACCAGGGTATAATGTACAGTTACGGGAATAGGATGGAGTACTAGGTCTGGGTGGGATACTTCTCCGAGGCTTGGTGCAGATCAGTGGGCTCTTTCCACACTGTAGGGGTTCTATGATCTATAACTGGTGCTGGATGGGAAGGATGTCTGCATGTACCCTCTGCTTCTGATACTTTGGGTATTTGAACCAGTTTTGGGATAGAAGAAACAAATTCAAAAGGAATCTTACGGGGATTGACGCATGTAGTCAATGAAAGTTTAAACTATACCAGTACGAGCTTAGACACCAGTAGATATAACTACCTTTAGAAAAATGGAATAAACTGCATTATGTGAGAAGGTTGAACAGTAGTAGAGAAGAAGGTTGTACCACATGAGTTAGGAGCAAGTCAAGCAAGGCTGTAAGAAGTGCAAGGACAGGATTACAACGCATACATGTAAGTGCACAAGGTGTAGTGAACAAGATTGCTGAACTACAAACGCAATTGGCAATGAGGAACTGTGATACGGTGAGAACAATACAATCATTACTTAATAATGGTTAGGATTGCATGCTTAATGTACAAGGAATGTAATATTTTAAGAATAGACAGTGAAGGAAAAAAAGTGGTAGACAACAGCATTGACAAGGAAGATATCACTGTGTGGCAAGAGGGAATGTCCTTGAGTGGCAAACAGTGGAGCCCACTTGGTTAGAGTTTAAATGTAAGCAGCTTGGAGAGTTCTATAAACCTCCAAATAATGAGAGTGTGATGGATAGATTGATCTGCAGTGAAATTACAGAAAGATGCAAGGACTATACAACGTTGAGACTGAAGAACCTTAATTACCCAAATATCGATTGGACTAATGTTTGATTAAAGAAGGAAGATTAAAGGGGGAAGAATTTCTGAAATGTGTTGATCAGCATGTTTGTGGCCCAAGTAGAAAGGAGGTATTGCTATAAGAGGGGCTGTGAAATGAGGCAAGGAAACATGTGCCCGCTCCTATAATGGTGAGTTCGGCGACTGGGGGTATTTAATCAGGTGTCAGAGTGGTGGATATGGTGCCTGTAAATGTTGTCCCTGCCATTTGGATGCCCTTAGCTGGACATTTAATACTGAACAATCCCCAGTTCAATGGGTTCTGGATTGGTGTGACTGGCAAACTCCGCCACATGGAAGTGTCTGGCTGGTCAATGAAAGGCTTGAAGAAGGCCTATTTGGAGGGTTGAGCACTGCCTCCAATACTTTGTTCTCTTCCACTATTACTCACCTGTATCTGTTTTCCAGCTTGATTTAAGAACTTGTGTGGGTGTCATATCAGCAGCACTAACATTGTTCCCAGAGGGCAATACTTCCTCATATACTTGACTGGTTTCCCTTCAAACAAATCAATATTATCCTCTTCAATACTCTTTGCAGAGAAAATTCCAAATTCTTATGAGTCTTTGGGTGACGATCTTGTCCTGAATTTCAATTGGATTTCTTATTGACTATCCTACATTAATGGCCTCTAGTTGCAAGGGGAAATATTGCACAAAGTTTTACTGACACTCCAATGGGTTCTGCTGCCAGAACCAAACGCAGATCTGAGCCAATGTGAATGAGTGTGGGAGAATGATGAGCCTTTTACCAATGGTGGTGAATTAAGAGGATGTTACAATGACTGCCATCTCTTTAAGAAGAACGATTTGTGGGGGAGGGGGTGGAACCTCACAGAAACCTAGAAAATTCTAACAGCACGAGACAGAGTAAATGCAGGAAGGATTTTTTTCCAATGACCGGGGGTCCAGACCAGGGGCTACAGTCTAAAGATGTGAGGTAAGCTACTTAGGACTGATTTGAGGACAATTTTCTTCACCCTGAGAGTGGTGAGCCTGTGGAATTCTCTGTCATAGAAAATGATTGAGGCCAAAACATTGAATGCTTTTAAGACGAGTTAAATGTAGTTCTTAGGCATAAAGAGTCCATGGAAGAGGGTACTGAGTTGGATGATCAGCCATGATAATATTGAATGGTGGAGCAAAAGCCTAATGGCCTCCTCCTGCTTCTATTTTCTGTGCTTCTGTGATTGACATCTCCCAAGCCTGCTATTTGCTACCTGGCACATGCCTCTATTAGATCTGTACCTTTACTGTGTGTCTCTAGAGTCTGGTAAACTCTATCAAAATTATAATTCTATAATTTAAGACCTCAATTAAGCCACTCCTCAGTCTTCTTTTTCACGAATAAAAATGCCCAATCTGGTCATCATTTCTTGATACATATGTACGTCCTGTAGGCAATCTCTTGGGATTGAAGGTCACTTGCTTCCATTCCAGTTCAATGGGTTCTGGAACGGTTGACAAGATCAATGTGTGACTGGCAAACTCCGCCACATGGTGTCTGGCTGGTCAATGAAAGGCTTGAAGAAGGCCTATTTGGAGGGTTGAGCACTGCCTCCAATACTTCACCGTCACCCCTCCATATTACTTACAGTGTCTCAATCACATGGATGACATGTCCTAAAACTTGAGCCTGGTTCAAATGATTAATATTCTTTCAAGCTATGCAAACTGGCTTGGGAGAGAGTGCTGCTGTTGAATCTTCTTTTTTGCTAGTGCATGGAAAGATTTGTAAAGGTACAGATCTGGTAGCATTTCCCTCATGCCTTATGTAGGTACCTGGTGAACAATGACCTTAGCCTTGGTTTTGAGATCCTCTTCCTTAATTTTTTTTTCTCAATCAGCCAGAGTCTGAGTGGTACATTTAAAACAATGATAATATTTTATCATCTACATCTGTCTTTGCTGAGAGGAGGCTGCAAAAGCATTGACAGGGCCCAAGTTTCCCAGGACCTTGCTATTGATCATAATCAATAGGGGAAGGTATGTGCTGGGGGAGTTGGTATGAAGAAGGAGTTTTCTAGTTGTTCAGTTAAAGGTCCATCTTCTCTCGTGCTTCAGAGAAGGAGTCATCAATGACATGATACTCAGTTTCTGACTGAAGTCATGCATAAAGCCCATCTGTATACTGAAGCTCTGTGATTGAGGTTGGAATGGTTTTGGTTTTGGGTGGAAGGTGGTTGAAGAGTTTTCTGTTTGTTTTGTGGATTAACTTTACACCTGTGGGTAATGTATTGGAGATGAGGTACAATATTGCAACAAGGAAAGTTAAGAAGATGGTGCAAAGCCACAACCTTGATTGACCGCAGTCTTCATTGAGTTACTGTTTGTGATCGTTCCGTTGGTAGGGTTTGCAGGTTGCATGTCATCATGGAGTAGATGATGGATGTCAGAAATTTATATATGTACCCAAGCATTACTGGTACCATCCTTGTAAATCTTCTCTGCATCCCCTCTAGTGCCTGAATATACTTTCTTATTATACAGTGTAAGTGTCATCTAACCATTATTTGATACAAGTTTAGCATAACATGCTTTTTTTAAAAAAATCTCTTTAGAAGTAAGGTTTGGTGCTTAGTTTGTCGCTTTTCTGACTGCACAATAATCTGTATCAGGTGAGTTGATTGAAGTATTTGATATAAAAAAACCCCATCCTCCTCTTCCCATCTAGATTTGTATCTTGTAAGTCATAAATAGCCTTCCTATTCTTTCTGTCAAAATGTACCACCTCATGTTTGTCTGTATTGCATTTAATTTGTCAATGTTTGCCCATTTCTGTGAGTTAAAGTTCCTTGTTTAATCTGTTGAAATCCTGCTGAGCTTTGACTGTCTCTTCCAGTTTTGTGCCATCTGTACATTCAAAATGAATGTATTTTGATTGCAAATTCTAAATCATTAAATCTCAATAACAGTGGCTCCAACCTTGATCCTTTATCAAGCAACACTTCCTGCCTCTGTCATTCTGAATGCCCAGTCATTCTGTTTTCTGTTTTGAATCTTGCTGCCACTTGTCTCTTGACTGCACATTCTCTAACCTCATTCACTTGTCTGTTGTGGACGTTGGACAGTTCAGATAAATTATAACTACCCAGCCCTGCATTAGGATTGTCTCCTTTTCTTGCTATTTTCTGAAAAATTTCAACAGGTTTGACAGAACAAGAATTTACCTTTTAAAAGGACTGCCCGTTATTGTATGTCTCCGCTTTTGAAGTTCTTCCATTCTCTCTGCCAGTAAGGATTCTATTATCATTCTTACCACTGATGTTGTCGAAACTAACATTTATAAAAATTTCCCTGCGTTCTGATTGAATTTCTTAAAAGTGTATTGGAAAATGCATATTCTACTGAGTACCGTGTTTGTGTTGTCACAGAGAGGACAGTGTGACAGAGGGAAGACATGAACTTGTAACGAATAGGATACGTGGCTTTGGCTATTAGTATTGCTTGTGAATAACCTGATCACAAAAATGCTGGGCAGATAGGCTGTAGCTTCTCTTTCTCCATCCTTTCCGCTCTCCGTATCACTTCTTCCACTCTACTTCAATTCCTTCCTCCTGCTTGTCAGCATCTTGTCTGAAATATGTTTTTAAGGGCTATTTATCCTTTGCTGGCCAAGTTTTGCAGTACATGTAGAATCTATAAACACTATAAATCTTGATATTCACTCTGCTGAGAACTGCAGTAGAAATAATGGGAACTGCAGATGCTGGAGAATCTGAGATTAACAAAGTGTGGAGCTGGATGAACACAGCAGGCCAAGCAGCATCTTAGGAGCACAAAAGCTGAGGTTTCGAGCCTAGACCCTAGACCCTTCATCAGAAAAGGATGATGAAGGGTCTAGGCCCGAAATGTCAGCTTTTGAGCTCCTAAGACGCTGCTTGGCCTGCTGTGTTCATCCAGCTCCACACTTTGTTATCTGAGAACTGCAGTACTCCACTTGTGTTGAAAGGGAAGCTTTGCTTCAGTGTGCTGATAGTGTGCTCCATTATATTCCTTATAATGGATAGCCATGCAAGTAGGCTGAACACGCATGTGTGTGGATCTGGACTGGAGTCAGGAACCCAGCAGTTAGTCTATATACATGATATGAAATAAAAGCAGAAATTGCTGGAGAAATAGAAGCATCTGATGAAGAGTCATCAGACTTGAAACATTATATCTGCTTTCTTTCCACAGATGCTACCAGTCCTTGAGTTTTTACACCATTTTCTGCTTTTGTTTCAGATCTCCAGCATCTGCAGTTCTTTATTTTTTTTTATTTTATTTTTCTAGATAATGAGCCACCTAAGGCTGCAAACCATCTGTACATTAAGGGAACCAACTTCCTTTAGGTTGATGAAAATGGTAGAGTTCACATAAAATGTAAGACAATATGTGGCAGTCAGAGTTATCTGCAACGATAGGAACCTGAAATCTCTGCAAAACTCTTTTGTTTTTGTCCAATTAAAAACAGAAAGTGCTGGAAGTACTTGGCAGGTTATGCAATAACTGTGGAAAGAAACAGAATTAACCATCTGAGTAGATGGTCTTCAATAGAAGTGGGGAAAGTTAAAAAATTTCATCGATTTTTGAAAAAGTGAAAAAGGGGGAGGCTGGAAAAAGACCAAAAAGGAGAGCCTGTGATAGGGTGGAAAATGGAAGAAATTGTGTGACAAAAATGGTTTCATGGTACAAAACTCAAAGGGTGATAAGCACGGTGAAGTAACAAGTGATCTTTCCAGAAGAGGTATGAATGACCAGCTAACAGATGTCCGAATGTAAAATGTAGCAATAAAGAAAGGAACCATCTGAAAAATCCAACAAGCAGTAAACATTAAACAAAACTGAGGCAGGCTCATGCTTGCACTCTGCATTAAGATACTCCACAAAGCAATAATGCAGGCCATGTTTAGAAATAACCAGTGTAAAGGACACCACATAAATACTGCAAGTAAATCATTGTTTCAGGTATAGTGCCAGACGACTGGAGGGTAGCAAATGTGGTTCCCCTGTCCAAGAAGGGGAGTAGAGACAACCCTGGTAATTATAGACCAGTGAGCCTTACCTCAGTTGTTGGTAAAGTGTTGGAAAAAGTTATAAGGGATGGGATTTATAATCATCTAGAAAAGAATAAATTGATTAGGGATAGTCAGCACGGTTTTGTGAAGGGAAGGTTGTGCCTCACAAACCTTATTGAGTTCTTTGAGAAGATGACCAAACAGGTAGATGAGAGTAAACCAGTTGATGTGGTGTATATGGATTTCAGCAAGGCGTTCGATAAGGTTCCCCACAATAGGCTATTGTACAAAATGCGGAGGAATGGGATCGTGGGAGATATAGCAGTTTGGATCGGAAATTGGCTTGCTGAAAGAAGACAGAGGGTGGTAGTTGATGGGAAATGTTCATCCTGGAGACCAGTTACTAGTGGTGTACCGCAAGGGTCGGTGTTGGGTCCACTGCTGTTTGTTATTTTTATAAATGACCTGGATGAGGGCGTAAGAGGATGGGTAAGGAAATTTGCAGATGACACTAAGGTCGGTGGAGTTGTGGATAGTGATGAAAGATGCTATAGGTTGTAGAGAGACATAGATAAGCTGCAGAGCTGGTCTGAGAGGTGGCAAATGGAGTTTAATGCAGACAAATGTGAGGTGATGCACTTTGGTAGGAGTAACCGGAAGGCAAAGTCCTGGGCTAATGGTAAGATTCTTGGTAGTGGAGATGAGCAAAGAGATCTCGGTGTCCATGTACACAGATCCTTGAAAGTTGCCACCCAGGTTGACAGGGCTGTTAAGAAGGCAGACAGTGTTTTAGCTTTTATTAATAGAGGGATTGAGTTCCGCAACCAAGAGGTTATGCTGCAGCTGTACAAAACTCTGGTGCATCCGCACTTGTAGTATTGCGTACAGTTCTGGTCACTGCTTTATAAGAAGGATGTGGAAGCTTTGGAAAGGGTGCAGAGGAGATTTACTAGGATGTTGCCTGGTATGGAGGAAAGGTCTTACGAGGAAAGGCTGAGGGACTTGAGGATGTTCTCGTTAGAGAGAAGAAGGTTGAGAGGTGACTTAATTGAAACATATGAAATAATCAGAGGGTTAGATAGGGTGGATAGGGAGAGCCTTTTTCCTTGGATGGTGACGGCGAGCATGAGGGGGCATAGCTTTAAATTGAGGGTTGAAAGATATAGGACAGATGTCAGAGGTGGTTTCTTTCCTCAGAGAATAGAAAGGGAATGGAATGCTTTGCCTGCAACAGTAGTAGATTTGCCAACTTTAAGTACATTTAAGTCGTCATTGAACAAGCACATGGACGTACATGGAATAGGGCTTCAAATCAGTATGACAGGTCGGCTCAACATCGAGGGCCGAAGGGCCTGTACTGTGCTGTAATGTTCTATGTTCTATGTTCTATGTTCATTTGGAAGGAGATTTGGATCCATGGATAGTAAGAAGGGAGGCATTAACAGGACAGATCTGTCTGTTGTGTTGTATGGAAGAAGGGTTACTGGACTTAATGTTATTTCTGTTTTCTCTCAACAGATATTGCCATCCCTACTGAGTTTCTCCAACACTTTTTGTTTTGGATCTTCAACATCTGCAGTCTTTTTTTAATGACTTAATGATGTTTTATGCATGTAGCCAGGCAAAGTAATCTGTCCCTACTATCAAATGTCAGCCCTTCTATCTGGAACATAGTTCCACGTAAACCATCAGAAACAGCTGAGTTTGCATAAGTCTTCTGTGAAATGCTTGGAAAAAAATTGTGGAGGTGTCAGAATTTCACTCCAGCATCATTTATCAACCAATTATATGCTTTTTATTTCACCTGAATATCAAGCACAAGCTACATAGGAACTTGTGATTCAGAATTGCAAGCTAAATTCTTATCCTACTGTCCCAGAGATAATAAGCGCATGTGCAGTGTTTGAATTGACACTATTTTAATACGTAATGTTGATTTCATTGTGGACAGAGATGAGAGAACTGAAATCTCTTCCTTTTCAAGGAACATATTACAGATAGTAAGCAGTGACTTCTGTCTCTTAAAACCTGAGTGTGAGATCAAATTGACAATACAGCAGCAAGCTTTTGTGTCTTTAAATAAAGAAACTTAAATATTCACATGTTCACCTTGTAAGTCTACTCTAAATGTCTCCCTGAATCACTCACTCACTCATCGCATATATATTTTTTGAGAAACAGTTTGAATGTTTTAGAAAACATAATTCACTTTTATAAATTGTCAAAAGAAATTGGCACAGATCTGATGAAAATGGACACTCTTTCACTCTTCAAGTTTGGTTTGGTGAATTCAGCAACCAAACTTGTATATCAGGGTGAATTGCTAGCAGATCATGAACTTAGTCACTTGCATTTTTCTTGCTAATATAATCTGCCATCCTCACCAGATGTAGCCTCAGCTTCACCATAATGTTGTTAACTCTGAACTGGTATAGCAAGCCACTCAGTTGTGTCTAACCACTAAGGTCTGATGAAAGGAATGGAACAGGACTGACCACCTGACTTCAGCCAAGGTAGTGGAAACGGCAGAGGCACACAAAGCCCTTTCAACCCTGCAAAGTTTTCTTACTGATGTTTCTGGGAATGTGTCAAAATTGGAAGTTATCCCAAGGCCTAGGTGAGCAACAGCTTGATATTTTCAATAAGGTTTGACTCCTTGAGTATAAATGTGTCCCAGACACTATCAGCCCTATCTCTGGGTCCTATCCCACCCAAAAACAGACTCACCAGAGATGGTGGTGCAGTGGTGCACAAGTGGGAGGAAGTTGGCTTGGGAGTCCTTAGCATTAACTGTGGATCTGATGAAGTCTGTTGGCACCAGGTCAGACGTGGGAAAGAAAATCTATTCACCATGACTTGGCTTCCATTCCCCACTGTTTGTCTACCTGGCATATGAATCAGTTCTCCTCAGTCTTCATTAATTTTGAACACCATATGGAGGAAGCAACGACTGTATAAAGTTACTGAATGTTTATTCTGGGTGGAGAACTTCAGTGCCCACCACCAAGAGCGGCTTGGGAACACCAAGTGGGAATATGGCACTGAGATGGAGAATTAGTCATAATCATATTGAATGGTGAAACAGGCTTGTTGGGCTGAATGGCCTACTCCTGTTTCTAATATCTACGTTTATATTTTACATAACCCTGTCATCATTGAATGCACACTTGAGAGAAGTAAACTTGCAGGATCCAGGGGATTGAAGGTGGAAATGGGATTGATTGGATTGCTTTACAGCAAGATGCTTTGGACAGAGCGTGCCTCTTGGTCTCATTTCAATGCATTTATAACTCTTATGTTCTGATATAGACCTATTGCCATGGTACACCCATCCTTTCAAATGGAAAGTACCCCATGCTGAGACGCTTTTTGCTGCTTTGTTTTGCAATGCAAACATGTGTGCCTTTCACCTCTGTATTTGATTCCACACATTTAGAGTACGAGTGGGAATAATATCAAACTTCCTTATGGCAGAGAGGCCAACTTGCCCAGTGACAATTTGCAGGAAACCAACAGCAAAGTCACAAGTTGATGAGGGGGAGGAAGGCTCAACAAGGATACTGAATATTGTTATAACAGAAGCTTATGTTTCACAGACATCTTTGTAGAGCTTATGAGTCAGGCCAGTTGAGAGATACAACTAAATTCGTTCATTCATTAAACTGTTATTTTATAATATCTTCTATTTGAATGCTGCAGCCCTTCCAGTTCTCTTAAAGTATGCTGTACTTCAGATTCAGCTTTGTCAAAGTTCATGACAATATCTTTTTCATAGAGCCATAGAGTTATACAGCACGGCAACAGACCCTTTGGTCCAACAAGTCCATACTGAACATAATCCCGAACAAAACTCATCCCACCTGCCTGCTCTTGGCCCATGTCCCCCAAACCTTTCCTATTCATGCAATTACTCAAATTCTTTTAAATGTTGTAATTGTGCCCGCATCCACAACTTCCTCAGGAAGCTCATTCCACACACAAACCACGCTGTGTAAAAAATATTGCCCCCATGCCTTTTTTAAATCTGTCTCCTCTCACCTAAAAAATGTGCCTCCCTAATATTGAAACCCTACATCCGAGGGAAAAGACACTTACCATTAATCCTGTCAATACCCCTCATGATTTTATAAAATCTTATAAATTTTATAGTTGTAAGGTTACCTCTCAACCTCCTCTTTATAACTCAAACCTTCCATACCTGGAACATCTGGGTAAATCTCTCCTGAATCATTTCCAGTTTAATAATATCGTTTTTATAACTGGACAACCACAACATTGAAAAGCTTTCCCATGCCAAGCAGCATAAGTAAGCCAACATGTTGACCTGAAGATAGTGGAACGAAATCAGAGAACATGTTTACAAATAAGATGCTTACATAAGCAAAGCACTGTTTCAACCCTGCCTTACAAAGATAACTCGTGCAGAGTGCCAGAGTGACAACAGATGGCAAAACAAAAACTCATGATTGTACATCAGTTTTTTATAAATAGTGGATGCCTCCAAACAGTTAATCACTTTCGAAGTGGATTAACAGTTACACCATAAAAAAGACAACTGATTTACACACAATAAAATCCCACAAACAGCAATTAATAATGACTGGAGGTAACAAAGTGTGGAGCTGGATGAACACAGCAGGCCAAGCAGCATCTTAGGACCACAAAAGCTGACATTTCGGGCCTAGACCCTTCGTCAGAAAAGGGGGATGGGGAGAGGGTTCTGAAGTAAATAGGGAGAGACTGGGAGGCAGATCAAAGATGGATAAAGGAGAAGATAAGTGGAAAGGAGACAGACAAATTAAAGGGGCGGGGATGGAGCCTGTAGAGGTGAGTATAGGTGGTGAGGTAGGGAGGGGATAGGTCAGTCCGGGCAGGACAGACAGGTCATGGAGGTGGGATGAGGTTAGTAGATAGGAAATGGAGGTGCAGTTTGAGGTGGGAGGAGGGGATAGGTGAGAGGAAGAACAGGTTAGGGAGGCGGGGACGAGCTGGGTTGGTTTTGGAAATGCAGTGGGGGGAGGGGAGATTTTGAAGCTTGTGAAATCCACATTGATACCATTGGGCTGCAGGGTTCCCAAGCAGAATATGAGTTGCTGTTCCTGCAACCTACGGGTGGCATCATTGTGCCACTGCAGGAGGCCCATGATGGACATGTTGTCTAAGGAATGGGAGGGGGAGTTGAAATGGTTTGCAACTGGGAGGTACGGTTGCTCGTTGTGAACCGAGTGTAGGTATTCTGCAAAGCGGTCCCCAAGCCTCTGTTTGGTTTCCCCAATGTAGAGGAAGCCACAATGGGTACAGCGGATGCAGTATACTACATTGGCAGATGTCCATGTGAACATCTGCTTGATTTGGAAAGTCTTCTTGAGGCCTGGGGTGTGGGTGAGGGAGGAGGTGTGGGGTTGCAGGGGAAAATGCCGGGTGTGTTGGGGTGGAGGGGAGTGTGGAGCAGACAAGGGAGTCCCAGAGGGAGTGGTCTGTCCGGAAGGCCGAAAAGTGTGGGATGGAAAAATGTCTTTGGTGGTGGGGTCGGATTGTAGATGGTGGAAGTGTCGGAGGATGATGCGTTGTATGCGGAGGTTGGTGGGGTGGCATGTGAGGACTAGGGGGACTCTGTTTCGGCGGTTATTGCAGCGATGGGGTGTGAGGGATGAGTTGCGGGAAATGCGGGAGACACGGTCGAGGGCGTTCTCGACCACTGTGGGGGGGATGTTGCGGTCCTTGAAGAATGAGGACGTCTGGGATGTATGGGAGTGCAACGCCTCATCTTGGGAGCAGCTGTGGTGGAGGCGAAGGAATTGGGAATAGGGGATGGAATTTTTGCAGGAAGGTGGGTGGGAGGAGGTGTATTCTATGTAGCTGTGGGAGTCGGTGGGCTTCACTGGAAACGTTTTTTGAGGAACTGTGACAAATATTTGACAAAATACCAGATCAACCCTCTTGCTGTTCTTTGAAAGATGCTGTGGAATCTGTTATGCTGATCTGAGAAAGTCGACAGGGCCTCAGGTTAACACCTCAATCGAAAGGCTGCACATCTGACAGTGCAGAGCTCCCTCAGTTGTACATTGTACTGACACCCTCGATTAAAACTCAGAGGCAAGAGCTTTATCCAATTCCCACTATGGAAAGGAGTTCAGAGTGTGCATCGCTATGGGTCATGCTTCAGCACCTCAACAGCAGCATTAGCTGAAGTGTGGTTACAGACTTCTTGCAAGGGCTTCAGTATTACACGCAATACGTTTAATGCAAGTAAAGAAGAAAACCTAAAATATAAAAAGTATGCAAATTACACCTGAAATATTGAGTAACTGTAGTGAGATTTTGAGAGCACGTTTGGGACAAGTATTCAAAATTGATAGAGATGTAAACAAAGTAGTTTGGGTAACAAAGAATCCTACTTTTGGAAGGATGGAAAATGGGAGCGATCAGATTTAAGGCAAACGGAAGAAGGAGTAAGAAACCCTTGAGAAGAAACATTTCCGACCATGAGAGATTTAAATCAAGAATGCAATGCCTGAGGGAGTGATGGAGTTAGGTTCAACCAAGGCATTCAGATGGGAATTGAATTACGATGTAAAAATGAAGAATGTGTAAAGTTACATGGAGAAGGCAGGAGAAAGACTCAAAGTGAATTGCTTATTCAAAGAGCTGACCCAGACACAGTCGGATGAACAGCCTACTTCTGTGCGGTGACAATTCTGTAGCTACACAAATGGAGCCGTGCTCATTAGAGAAGCGTGCATAAAGTCAGGAACTGCTTCTAATCATCTACCTCTAAAAGATTATTGATCTTTCAATCTGGTAACTTCCTGGAGAGAAGGAATACCAGATTTAAGCTTCACAGATAACCCTTGAATTTTGTGGAATTGTTGACAATTGTTGTGGAAGTTATTTATAAGAATACCGCATAAGATGCTGGTTAACAAAATTAAGTTTTGTATTTTGAGTTTAGGTATCAGTGTGGACAGAAAAATTGACTGAAGAACAGAAAAGAAGAAAAGTATGGACATTCTTCATACTGGAAGACAGTGGGGGTGCCCCCCTAGGTTTTGTGTTCGATACACTACTTTTTGGCATAAGTTACTCCTTTCGGCCACTCGACAGTGTTAATTGACGGGGTGGTTTTAATTTAGGTTTGTCTGAGAAAAGAAACATGCCGGTAAAATCTAATACGTCAAGGATTTCTGTTTCCAAAAATTGCCTAACTGCTGTCGCTACTGGTATCCTGTCTTTCATTCAGAGGAAAGTGGGAGAGGACCATAACAAGAATGTGAAAGAGCCTTCATGACATTGTAAATGGCTGGCACACGTCCTAATTACCAAGGGGTTAATCCAACTTGTTTCGGGATGTTGTTTTACAAATTTCTGGAGAGAAACAGAGTACCACTTCCAGTACTCCCACCAAGATTCTAATTGAATTTTAGGTTCTTTTTCACTTTTTTGACACTTATGTATACTTTTAAAAAATATTGACTTCACCCATTTTAAAAAATGGACCATGGCTAGCTGTGAATGCTGGCTGAAAAACAGAGAATCCTGGAGAAACTCAACAGGCGTGGCAGCATCTGTCGTGCTAACATTTGTTCTTAACTGAAGAGGAGTCAGACCGGTCTTGAAACAGTAACTCTGGATTTTCCACACAGATGCAGCCAGACCTACTGAGTTTCTTCAGCATTCTGTGTATTTGCCTCAGATTACCAGTATCCGCAGTATTTGATTTTATTTGAATAGAGTGGCTCTCCATATGTCCTGTGATGATATTGCGACTCTCTTTTTCAAATCATTATCCTATGATTCCTGTCTTTCAGGTAGACTAACTCCGGATTCCATTGTATCAATTGATATGAAGGATAGACACTTAGATAAGTACATGAATCGGAAAGGTTTGAAGGGAAATAGGCTAGGGGCAGGCAGGTGGGATTACTTTAGTTTGGGATTATGTCTGGGATGGATTAGTAGGACTAGAGGGTCTGTTTTTGTACTGTCTCTCTCTGTGACTACTTATATCTAACCAAATAGGCAACTTCCTGCAAAACAACTGCCAACTTTGTTGGTTTGTCAATTTCCTGACAGGAGGTGCCAGGATAGGCCAAGTGATTGGCCTTTGATATTTTTCTTCTCTCTGCGTGGTGAATCCAGATCTCCTAAAAACACAGTCTTCTTCACCTTCTGTCTACAGTGCTAGAGTGAGTGCTGGATCTAACTCGCTGCACAATACGCAAAAGCGGAAAATGGGGTCTTTTTTTTCATACCACTTCCTGTTTCTGCCTCGGGGAGAAGCAAATGGGAGACGATGGTAGCATTTGTTACAATATTGACCATCTGCTTTGTCAATAAAGTCTCAACTTCTTTTCCTCTTCTTGTGCTGCAGTGATATGGAAGAACAGAAATGAGGATTCAAACCCCTCCCAGAAGTACGTAGCTGAACTCATCAAGGAAGAGAAACGCAAAGAGGTGGAGTTGGAAATCAGGGTGCAGGTATCAAAGAAGTAGTCCAAAAAAAAGTAACCAATCTCGCTTTGTCACAGTGGTACTCAAGATCACAATCACAACAAACTCTAGGAAAAGTTGATACATGGCCTTAGAATTTCCTCTTCTGTAAATCAGCAATATAAAATCAAGATCGATTGTATTGTTTTTCACTCTAACTCATTCTTTCCCGTTAGGCTGTTCAGCATTCAACTTCCACCAATCACCTCTTTCTCCTACAGCCCAGTTTTTAGAATCTCCAGCTTGTGGTGACATTCATTCACTGGCTCTTCATTCACTTTATATTCCCTCATGATTTTTTTTCCAATCCTGGCATTACTTTTTTTCCTTCCCAAATCAGTCAAGAAATTGAGATAACAAAGTGTAGAGCTGGACGAACACAGCAGGCCAAGCAGCGTTTTAGGAGCACAAAAGCTGACGTTTCAGGCCTAGACTCTTCGTCAGAAAAAGGGCCTGAAACATCAGCTTTTCTGCTCCTGAGATGCTGCTTGGCCTGCTGTGTTCATCCAGCTCCACACTTTGTTATCTCGCATTCTCCAGCATCTGCAGTTCCCATTATCTCAGTCAAGAAATTTCCTGACTCCTAAACCCAACTCAGGAGACACCGCTGGAGTTTCTGACTATTGGTGGTAGGCTCATGTTGGAGTCAGGCCTGTTGACCTGGGAAGCAATGCACACACAGGGATGGGCCTTATGCAGGGGAATGCTTCTCATTGTAGATACGAAAGGAAAACCTGAAAGGATTCCTGCCATGAGGCAGAAAATAGTCACACGTTGCTCAGAGGAAACATCAACTATAATAGTTATCCAAATGGTAGCTGACATTGGAAGCATACTCTACCATACATTTTCCAGAGGACGACACAGTTAATACTATTCATTGTATTCATGTCATAAATAAGGAACACGTTCTACAAAGTTAATACTGGAAAAACTTCACAAGGTTCTGTTGTGACTCTGAAAGGAGGAATGCATTGGCAATCACGTTCCATTACCCTATGAGACACACTAAAATGTTTCAGCAAATTACCCAAATTGTGCAATTTGTCTTTCTTTAGTATAATATACAGTGTTAAAAAATGTCCATTAGGCTTCTCTAATAAACTGAAAATAACTTTCATTGTAAGCATGTCTTATTCTTTCAAGAAGTGGCAAAACAAAAAAAAAGAGAAAAACTAAACCACTATTCAGAATTCACCTATTTCCTGTTAATCCCACGTGTACATATTTGTACACAGACAAGATAATGCAGCACACTCTGCAGAGGTATTACAGGTTTGAAAAAAGATTGGCCAAAAAAGTGAAAAGATTCTTTTGGATTAAAGATATGAGTTCAGAAGGTAGAATGGGTTAACCTCACATAATTCTTTAGATTTGCTGTTTACAAGATCAAATTCTTGATGGTAACAGATCTTCAGATCAAATTTCAGATTCACATGGGAAACAGTTCGGCCCTAATGTTTGAAACTTTTTTCCGGCTTTCAAACTCCTTCATTGTGAGAGCTTTTAGCTAGTTTTGCTCTAAGATTTGTTTCTTACTGACTGAGAGAGAGAGCTGCTTTCTGCTGTGAGCCTGATCAACAAATGTTCACATCATGGCCTCTAAAAGCACACAGCAGCCTCAGTCCAAAGGCCATTGAGAGGCCATAAAAAGCACAGATTCTGTTGTCCAGCAAGTATGGGTTGGGAAAGCGTGCTGATAATAAAGCCCCAGTAATACCAGGATGATCACACAAGTGAAATGTTTCATTAAATTCCTCAAAGTTCTCAACATTCCTGTGTAATGAACTCGGTTTGACTTTGACCAGGGTTCTGGACTTAAAAACAGACTACTGTTCATTTCAGAGATAATGGGAACTGCAGATGCTGGAGAATCCGAGATAACAAAATGTGAAGCTGGACAAACACAGCAGCCAAGCAGGAGCACAAAAGCTGATGTTTCGGGCCTTGGGCTCCACACTTTGTTATCTCTACTATTCATTTCAATTCAATACATTTTAATTACAGGCAAACAGTATATCAATTACCAATTCATAACTGTCTGACTTACGCTCCACTTCTTCTTAAATCCCTGCTCAGAAATGTCAACAGAGATAGACAAATAAAAGATATCAGTGTTATTTGTTGAGAAAGAAATATTTGAGAAATACAGTTAAAGACTGTCGGCAGTCAGAATTATACAAGATGCCCTTTTGCCTCGTCTGAGTCTTTCTGATCTTCTATCTTCTGTGCTCCAAGTCCACTTAGTTTTTTAATTGAAGGCACAAGGCAGTTGGCACATTAAATGTCCAATCCCTCAGTCACTGATTACAGACAGCATCTTACAGGCAAATGGTCAGTGAGAATCGCTAGCTACCTTCCAATTCTTTGTTACCACTCTGCAAAAAGAGAAAGGCAACTGTCTTTTTTTTATATTCTGCAATCTTTTTGCTGCTGTGTCGGTCACGTACAGGTTGTCCATCTGCCCAGGAACTAATCAGAGAGTTGCTGACATGTGGAGTATTCCTGGCCCATGCAACTGGTCCTGATTGAAAAACCAGTCAGCGGCCTGACTCTTGGCAAAGCTGCCCTGAACACACACTGTGAGCACCAATTAATTCAGCAATCCTCCCCAGCTGCTTCAACAGCACAACAGCATTATTGCAATTCACAATGAGTTCGATTAACTTATTTTAAAGCTGCAGCATCTCTTTCCACACTCTGTTTGGTTTAAATCAGTTTCCTTTTCCCATTTTGGTCCACAATCCAAAACTAAAGAAAATTAGCAGGATGTGGTTTTGACAAGAGTCATTCAGTTCCCCTTTTATCTCTTTCAAATGTTCCATTGGACTCTTCTCCTAAAATCCTCAGTATTATATGAATCCTGGCACATTCCAGGGCTCTGTGTGGGGACTCCTTGGTGTGGTCATACACTGCCTGACCACTCAAGGAAAGGAAGGATGTGCTGTTTATGGAGATGTCCACTTGACGATTCAATGCCTTTTTTATAGTGACATTAGTCTTGCTCAGTTTCCTGCCTTTTCTGCAAAACCCTTGATTCCCTCACCTTGAAAATACTTAATGACCCAAGGTCAACAGCCCGCTGTAGTAAAGAATTCTACTGATTCACAACCCTCTGAGAGAAGAAATTCTTCCTCATTTCTTTGTGACCCCTTAGTTTGAGATTATGTCCCCTCCAGTTCTAGACTCTTCCCACAAGGGAACTTAATCTTTCTGCATCCATCCTGTCAAGTTCTCCAGGAGTCTTATTGTTTCAATAAGGCCGCTTCTCATTTATGTACATTCCAATGAATAGGCCCCATCTACCCAACCTCTCCTCATAGTCCTGGTATTAACCTAGTGAACCTTCTCTCAACTGCCTCCAATGCCAGTATATTGTCCCTTTGATAAGGGACCCAAAACTATCAGTTGTGATCTGAATAGTGCCTTGTATAGTTTTAGGAAGATGTCCCTAATTTTATACTCCATTTCCTTTGAAGTAAAGGCCAACATTCCACTTGCTTTCTCTGTTACCTTCTGAACTTGAATGTTAGCTTTCAGTGATTCATGGTATAGACTCTTAAACCCTGTTCTGTAGCTTCCTGCAGATTTTCTCCAGTTAGATAATATTCAGTTCCTATATAAAAACCGAAAGAACTGCAGATGCTATAAATCAGGAACAAAAACAAAGTTGCTGGAAAAGCTCAGCTGGTCTGGCAGCATCTGTGAAGGAGAAAACAGAGTTAACATTTCGGGTCCGGTGACCCTTCCTCAGAACTGATGGTGGCTGGGTAAATGTCAGTTTATATGCAGAAAATAGGGAGGTGGGTGGGGTGGGGAGTAAACGACAGGATGGAGTCCAAAGAGAGAGAAAGACAGTTAGACAGACAAAGGAGTTGCTAACGATCAGGCTGGGAGGGTGAATAGTTGTTAATGGGGACGGTTAGTGACTAACAACAGGGGATTTGTAGTAGCAGGCTATGTCGTAACAAGGCCTGGTGTGTGGGGTGAGGGCTGGGACATGGGAGAGTTTAGGCCCTAAAATTATTGAACTCAATATTGGGTCTGGAGGGCTGTAGGGTCCCCAAGCGGAAAATGAGGTGTTGTTCCTCCAGCTTGTGTTGGGCATCACTGGAACACTGTAGCAAGCTGGAGACAGAGATGTTGGCCAGGGAGCAAGGTGGTGCATTGAAGTGGCAGGCAACAGGTAGTTCAGGGTCTTTTTTGCAAGCAGAACGTAGATGTGCTGTGAAGCAGTTGCCAAGCCTATGCTTTGTTTCCCCAATGTCGAGAAGACCACATTGTGAGCAGCGAATGCAGTAGACTAGATTCTTGGAAGTGCAGGTGAAGTGTTGCTTCACCTGGAAGGTATGTTTGGGCCCTTGGATACTGGGGAGCGAGGAGGTAATTGGGCAGGTGTTGCACCTTCGCCCCAGATGCCATTTCCGCCACCTCCAACAAGATGCTACCACCAGACACTTATTCCCCTCCCCTCCCTTGTCCACTTTCTGCAGGGACTGTTCCCTCCAGGACACCCTGGTCCACACTTCCTTCACCCCCAACGCCTCCCCACAGCCCTGCAGCACTTTCCCCTGTAACCGGCGAAGGTGCAACACCTGCCCATTTATCTCCTCCCTCCCTAGAATCCAAGGGCCCAAACATACCTTCCAGGTCCTTTAAGCTCCTCACTTCATGTTTGAATGGGTTAATTAAAAATATCTACAATGAACCAGAGTGAAACGTACAGTGAGAAAAGGGGTAATAAAGAGACAGACATAAAAGAAGGTGAAAAACACTGCTATAATGAATGACAGAGAGAGGCATTCAATAAAGGAAAGAGCAGACAGAAGGGAGAGACAGATAGAGAAATGAGACGCTGTGAGATCGAGCGGGGTTGAATGGAGGTAAACATATAAGGGAAGGAGCTGAAATACGTACAGACGCAGAGAGGAATGGAGGAGAAAACTAAGAAATGGTAAGTCAGAGAGAAGATAGCTAAGTTAATAAGACAAACAAAGGGAAAAAAAAGTCAGTTTTTTTGAAATAACAAGGTGTAGAGCTGGATGAACACAGCAGGCCAAGCAGCATCAGAGGAACAGGAAAGCTGACGTTTGGGCCTAGACCCTTCTTCAGACAAATTGTTATTTATGATCTGCAATGATTTATGAAAGCTTGATGCACTCAGAGTTCTGTGATAGATTCAATGTTCGAAAGGTTTTTGTGTTTCCTTTGGTTGTATATTGTCATTGGTGATGTGTTCTGTGATCCAGCCATGAGAAAATATTTGCCTAAAATATAAGAATAAAAAATGTTCTAATTCTAATTGTTAAATATTTTATTCAAAGAAAGTGACATGAGGTTTCTCCTTTTGTGTTAATTGTTCTTAGCCTGACGAACTTGAAAGTATAGAACTGCCTTAAATGTCAGAAAAGCAAGGCTGATTGTGCTTTTGATTGCATTTAAGCCACTTCTGCTTGAAAATACTCATGAAAATAGTGAATGAACACAGAAATGTCCTACTGTCGTAGCATAATTATTGTTTCCTCAGTTAATAAATTAGTCAATTTGTGATTTTCCTTTGTTCAGAAATCATTCATTACTTTCAATGGAGAAAGAAATAGCCAGCTTGTGCCAATAGCTTTACTCCAATTCTTAAAAACTCTTAAATCCTTCCTTTCTGACTCATATACAACACTGACCCATTTAGCCTCAAATTCAATAGTCTAACAAATATTTAGTCATTTTCACAAATATTTGTGAAAAAGAGCAATTTGTTAGCCCTCAAATTGTAAACTTGACATGGTTGTTTAATAACATGGATTGTCAAATTGGATCTATTGATAAGTAATGCAACTTACATCCCACAGGAAGAAGCTTCGATTTTAGTTACCAATTACAGTTTCTAAACCTGTGTAAAATTTCAAGTCTAACTTGTTTACCTTCAGCTGCCATCTGCAAAGAATAACAAGATAAAGGATTCTTTTTCCCAATGTTTTAATTAATTCAAAAAAGAAATTTTAAGGACATATCATTGTTCTAATGCAGTTGTTTGAAGTAACTGGATCTTACAGCTAATTTTAGCCTAACCTACCCAAAGGCTTGGATTTGCTTCCCATTTACAGCCCGCCAGTTTTCAACATGGATGGAAAAGTTGGGTGGATGTGTAAAACATGTGGCATATTAATCCTATCAATTTAGTCTTGGATCAAGTTGAATTGAGTAGATTGAGAATAGTAATGATTTTGTGGCTAAATCTTACCCTATCACTTTAAAGACACCTCACATATTTATTGAGAAAATATGTGAGCTGAAATGTTTTCTTTATTTTTTTTTGGCACAGTAAACCGAAATTTGGAGATCATGGAATGTTAACTGGAAATCACACACGATACAAATTTAGTTTCTGCAATCTGTTGTACAAATTTTGTAAACATCATTTGAGGAGCTGACCCTATGCAAAAAAAATTAGGAGGCACACCCAGAGTATCAATGAGTCACCAACTGGCACTTTCAGACATGAGCTAGATATGATGAATGACCTTTTGTGCTGATACTTTATTATGCTATGACTTTATAATTGCAGCCCAATAGAACGAAAAAATGGTTTTGCATTTTTTTTAAAAAGTCGTGTTCTGTAATTTAACTCTCAAATTGTGGATTGCTAATAATCCATATTTTGAGAGATAAACCTATTTTCAATCATTAGTTAATTTGTACCAAGCAAATGGTCTTGTATACTTTGTAAAAGTCATGTTCAGTCATATAAAATCAGCAGTGAGAGATATGTTATTGAGGCATGCTTTTGAAGTATTTCATCTTGCACTAATTGAATTAGATACAAGAAAGAACATTTTAAAGGGGCACCAATTTATATGGAATGAGACAAAGAACTTTTATTTGGTGAGGCTTTGCCATAGAGAATGTGCCAGGGAATAGTTGTCCCCCAAATTTTTGTTTAATTGAAAGGACACAATTTTTGGACACATTATTTATCTTTACAGAACAATTTTATTGCTGGTTTGATGCCAGGGTACGTGCTCATGACTGTTTGATCATAGCAAACAGCATATCACTTCAGCTGTTTGCAACAGGCAGAATACTGACCATCGTGAATCAGCCTGTGCTCATAAAACTCCGAACATTGTATTGAACATGAAATGTGATTCTGGGATTTGGAAGCACTGATTGATTACTCCTGAGTTTATTAAGTCATTTTTTTTTCTCTGAGATTTGTGCAATTTTGGAATTCTGTCTCAAAAGGCAGTGGAAATTAGATCATTAATTGTTTTTAAGGCAGGGGTAATTAGGTGTTCTTGTAGGGCAAGGTAATCAGTGATTACTGGATGTAAATTGGGATGTGGAATTCAGAACAAAAAGAGATAAGCCATGATCTTACTGACTGGCAGAGCAAGGTTGAGAGGCTGAATAGCTGACTTTTGTTCCTAATTCATCTGTTTGTATGAGAGCAGGGCATTAGAGGGCAAAATCAACGGTGCAGGACTTCATTACTGTATTGAAATTTTCATAAACGTTTTAAACGTAAAGTACTTTTTTTATGTACTTAGATGTTACCTATTTTCTGGCTTGTTTTCTTCCAAGGAAACTATTAGCAGTCTCCAAAACATTGTTCTGCATGAGTTGGACACATTTTTCCCTGCCTTCACCCACATCCCTTGCAAATTCAGCCGGACAAGGAATGCCTGTTTTGCCTTACAGTCTTAACAGTAGATTTGTGGAATGGTCATAGGACACAAGGAAGTCATTTGGTGTTTTGACTGGCTTTCTGCCACAGTGATTCAGCTGATCCTATTTGATCTGACCTTTTACTTAGCAGTGCAAATTTCTCTCTTTAGGTGCTCATCCAGTTTGTTTTTGGAAGTCATGATTGAATCTGCCTCTGCCACACCCTCAGCGAATGTCGTCCCAATGTTATTCACACATTTCTGTATATGGAACTACTGCAATTGTACACATTTATGTGTAGGCCCATCCCTTCCACAATAAAAGCCCTTCTTTTGAAAATTACTGTTTGCGCCGTTTCATGAGGACCTCTAATTTGACGTGCTCGCAGGTCTTGCACATTTTGAGCAATAATTGACTCTCCCATTGGTATCACCGGTTGGCCCTATGCCACAGGTATGCCTCCCATTATAGAGGAGGTCTGTTAATCAGTTGTCTTCCAGAAGATTGCTTAGAGTGGGCAAACCACAGTCAGGGTCTCTTTGGGATCTGCAAACAGTCCCAATGCCATTAAACTTTAAAATCCAGAAGCTACCTGCCAACACATCAGTTTTAGTTCTGGTTATATAAAGGTGCTTCCTGACTTCCTTGCTTTTGTGCCTCTACTTATAAAACTTAAGACCTTGGATGCTTTTTGGTGCCATTCTGCCACCTTCAGTTCTGAGGGCTTCCATTATTCTCAGCAATCCTGCTGTCCGACACTTTCAATGCCTTTCAACAGTTTATACGTTATACAAACATTTGCAGAACTATTTTTTATCGCCTTTCTCTGTTTCTGCATCAAAAAGGAGTGCACACTTTTCCAAATGGAAGCTTCTTCTAGCCTTGGTAATGAATTTCCAATGACCTCCTCTTCACCAACAGTCAGCTGACTGACCTGCACATTAATGTTATCATTATATGGTTTACAGACATCCAGAATTCTTAGGCAACCTGTATTCAAAAGGGTGTGCCCCTGCTGCCTGTGTTGATTCTCCCACAGGCCAATTGTGCAGGATTCAAAAATGAAAACTAGAATTGAATTAGAATCCTGAAAATATTACAAGTAGAGCAACTAACTTATGACTGGGTAGGTTCCTTCGCTCTGGAAACTATTTGTTTGGTTGCCTCTCCCTCTCTGTCTCGTTTGATCAAAATCTCTTTGACAGTAGTTACAGATGCTCCTGGTGGCTTATTTTTGCAATGCACTTTTATCTCATGTCAGTGATAAAATGAATTCTTCAAGCTGCCATTCGTATTTCTCATGTAACTGGCATCCACCAATTTCCTGTGCATATTGGACACTGAGGAAATTACAGTATTTTCCTAAATTGTCTCTTTCTTGGACAGAGGTATAGTAATGACCCCTAGTCCTCCAGTGCTACTAATACATCCATTGAGAATTGAAAGGTTTCGATCAATACCTCACCTATTTCTCCCTTTGATTCTTTCAGAACTTAGAATGCAGATCTTGTCCAAGTGACAAATACTGATCTTTTTGTACACCTTCTTTATTTACAAATATTCTGTCCATTTGTTCTTCGTACAACATTCTCATCATTTGCTTGATTGATGGGTGAATTACATATTGATGACTTGGGTTTATAAATTGTAGAATAGAATGTGGAAGCAAAGGCATCGAGTCACATTTTTTTAAAACACAGCTTTAGGCCTCAACTAGAGTATTGTAGACAATTTTGGTTTCTAAATTTAAGGAATAAATGAAAGACCTTTGAAAGCTACAGAGGAGATTTACTATGAATGAAAGACTGAGGAGAGGTTTGGAAATGTTAGAACCATTCAGCTTGGAACAGCGCAGGGTTAATGGATGATCCAGTAAAGATTTTTTAAATAATGAGGGATTTTGAAAGTATAAATATTAGAACTATAACTAAAAGTAGTTGTTTTAGACTTAGTGGCAGAAAGTTTTACAGGGTGATAAGAATTTTTTTCAATCATCAAGTTGTCAGGATCTGGATGAAATCTTCCTGAAAAGTTTGTGAAAGCTGATTGATTTATAATTTTAAAAGCAAGTTTGACAAGTGTTTAAAGATAAGGAAATTACAGGGTTAGGAAGAAATCTTTTTAAAAAAGGTGAAACTAAACACAGATCAATGGCATTAGTAAAGTTAAATTTGTTTTTAATTCTGTCTGGAATTTATTACCTCAGCCAATCCATAAGGTACTGTGTTTCAGATAAATTACAGTCTAACAGGTTGTTAAATTGCAAAACACTTCACTCAAACATGGTGAGAGCGTGTTAACTGTTTTGTTCCACACATTGAAGTTGTTGGAATGATTGGAATTGTCTAAAATGGGTTCTTTTCAACATTAATGGCACTCCCCTCTTTCCTTCTCCCTATTAAGTTGTGAATTTATTGCAGCACCCAGGAAGCAGAACCAAGCTGTATTATCCACATCTCTGATCACAAGGAATGCCATCTGTTTTGATGATGCCATCTTCTACAGGGGGCTCTGAGCTGTGTCCAACCATTTCCTGCATTTCTGCCCTAAGTGAAAGCGATGACCTTTAGTGGGGAGGTGATGACCTAGTAGCATTATCACTGGACTGTTAACCCAGAGACTCAGATAATGTCCTGGAACTCCAGTTTCGAACACTCCCATGGCAGATAGTGGAATTTGAATTCAATAGATATCTGGAATTAAGAGTCAAATATGACCATTAATCCATTGCTGATTATTGGAAAAATCCATCTGAGTCATTAATGCTCTTCAGGGAAGAAAACTGCCAACCTTACCAGGTTTGGTCTACATGTGAATCCAGACCCGCAACAATGTTGTTGACTCTTAACTGCCTAACTGGCAACACCTCCTACTGTGAATGAATAAAAAGAAAAAAAATCACCCCTTCTCTTCCCTTCCACAATACAGGGCTCCCCTCATCCTCACCTGCCACCCCACCAGCATCCACATCCAAAGTATTATTAGTTGCCAATTCCACCACCTCCAGCAGGATGCCATCACCAAACACACTTTCCCTTCCCTTCGCTTCTCACCATTTCACAGGGACTGTTGCCTCCAGGACACCCTGGTCCCTTGCTCCTCCACTGCCAGCATTTCCCCACACTCCACCCGGCACCTTTTCATGATATATTGCAGAACGTGTAATACCTGCCTGTTTACCTCCTCCCTTCTCACCATTCAAGGCCCCAGGCACATCTTCCAGGTGAAACTCACAATGTGATCTGCTGTACATTGGGGAGACAAAATGTATACTGGGCAACTGCTGGAAGGAATGCCTACATTCTGTCCTCACAGAGAGTGCCACTTCGATACAGCACTGTGTTCCCTGTCCAACATCTCTGTCTCAGGCTTGCTGTAGTACTTCAGCAAGGCTCAGTGCTATTTGGAAGAATAGCATCTCATTTTCCACTCAAGGACCCTGCACCCTTCAGGACTCAACACTGAGATCAATAATTTTAGAATCTGTACAACTTCTCCCATGTCCTTACTCCACTCCCACACACCAAGTCTTACCATCACATGGGCCGCTTCATCTCTGCCATTTTTCACCCACAAATAATCACCATTTGTAAATTTTCATTCTCCTTGACTCACCATTATCTGTCCTTTTGTCTGCCCAATTGCTGTTCTGTCTTTCTGGGCTCAATCTCCACCTGTTGTTTACTCCTTTATTCCTATCTCTTCACCTCCTGTCTTCAACACATATACCACCTTTTCCCAGCTACAACTGGTCCCAAAGAAGGGTCATTGGAGTCAAAATGTTAACTCTGTTTTTCTCCCTCTACAGATCTGCTGAGTTTCTCTGGCAATTTCTGTTTGTGTCTCTGCTCACAATCTGAATTCTTCATTTGCTATCGTAATCACATCATGAAATCTAAAATAAAAATAGAAAATGGTAGAAATGTAACAGGTGTCAGCAATTATAAAGACAAAGGAAACATCTGCTAATCCTTTAAATAGTGACATATATCAAAACTTGAGTCCTTCAATAAAACAAAGAAAGGAGGCAAGAACATCAGATAATGATGAAGTGCCATAAGAATCAGGTTTCCTGTCACAAAGTAACAGGCAATTTTACAATTTATGAGATGTCCTTTTTCCTCACCAATGTTTGTTGCTTTATGTGGGCAACATTTCTTGACTGTATCTGTCCTATTTAATCACACCCCGACTCTCCTGCTTTACAATGGGTAGTATGCCTTTTACTATCACCTCCCAACTGACCAGCCAAGCACATCCCCTATTTCTATCATTTACAGTGTAATTCCATCACTAAGCATACTTTTTTTCACCGTTCTGTGCTGTGATTCTGCAGGAGCTGTTCTATCAACATTAGACCTCTTGATTCTCCTGTTTCTCTAACGCGCCTTCAATTCATTCTTTTGCTGGTTTGACATCATTTTTGCTTTACTAATACACTTTTAATGTTTTACAAGATGATCTTTCCTTATGTCTTTTGCACCTTTCTACCTTGATTCTAAAAACCTTTCATGAGTAATTGACAGGGGCCCCGTTGTGGTCCAGTGGTAGTGAACACTGTCCTGAACCAGAAGGCTGGGTTTAAGTCTCACCTGCTCCAGACTTGCATAATAACATCTCTGAATATGTTGATTAGGAAAATAAAAAGCTTAAACTCTTTTAACTAACTATTGGTGATGAGTAAGCAAATTCTAAAGTGGGCATTTACCTAATTGTCTTTCCCTTTCACCTTCAATTTTTAAAAATCGAATATTGCAACATCTAGAATTTATATGGAGCTCTTTTTCTCCAGGTGTTAATAAATTGTATTAAATTTCTAGCAATATTTTTGGTTTAATTAAATGTTTTTGAGTTATTTTACATTTTGCACATGCTAAGCAGTTTTTTTTCATTTATGTACATGTGCATAAATGGAATGTGATCTTATTCCGTAGCAGCTCAAGCAGAGCTTATGTATGAAGAGCCATTGATAATGCAAAAGTTTTTATTAATACCAGGGTTTGAGCTATAGAGAGAGGCTGTATAGGCTGGGGCTATTTTCCCTGGAACGTTGGAGACTGAAGTGTGATTTTGTAGAGGTTTGTAAAATCATGAGGGGCAGGACATGGTGAATAGTCAAGGTCTTTTCCCCAGAGTAGGGGAGTCCAAAACTAGTGGGCACAGGTCTTGGACGAGAGGGGAAAGACTTAAAAGGGACCAAATGGGGAACTTTTTCAAGCAGAGACCAATGTATGTATGAAATGAGCTGCCAGAGGAAGTGGTGGAGGATGGTTCAATTACAATATTTAAAAGTCAACTGGATGGGTGCATGAATAAGAAGAGTTTAGAGGGATTTGGGCCAACTGCTGACAAATGGGATTAGATTAAATTAGAATATCTGACCAGCAAGGACAAGTTGGACAGAAAGGTTTGTTTCCATGCTGTACAGCTCTATGACCCTGTGTGCTCTTTCATATTGCAGGTAGATGAACTAATGAGACAGGAACTGAAGAACTTAAAACTAGCAGTGGACAGGGATAAAGGTTCAAAGAAGAAAGGTGGCAAGAAGGTAAGCATCCCTGTTCACTCATGCACGAGATACTGAAGTGAGGCTGCAGTGAAGTTTCCGTGAAGAGCTATTAGCATAAGCCCAAGCATAAAATATGCCATGAACCAAGAGAACTGAGTAACGTTATACATTGTAATCAGTTTGTGACTGAAACAAGTCAATTTAGCATGTAGAAAAAGGAAAAAGATTAACAAAAACAAGTGGAATTTCCAAAATGTGAGTAGTTTTTCAACTGGCGATTTTGTGTTCTTGATCGCATTTTCATTTGGCATTAATTGATCTTCTGTACCTTATCATTTGACTGAATGTGGCCCAATTTAAACTGAATTTAATTGAATCACAGCAACATCTAGAGGGAAATTACTCTCGGTTGAGTACTGGCCAGTAGCAATTCGCTAGCACTGGATTCGTGTAATCATGGATACTAAGGCACCCAGACATCTGGCAGCAATGTAATGGTCATCACCCCAACCTCCCAACCCCATACAGGCCTCATAATCATGTACTCATCATAAATAGAAAGCGCGACATAACACCAGCGCTTCGTCGGAGGCTCACTGAAGATGTTACCTAGAATGGTGACGAAACGTCTGAAAACGAACCTTCCAGCTCAGTGAGCAAACCCACATCCATGTACTCATCAGTCCGACCGAAAGGTGTGTCCAGTTTTGTGGGTGAGGACTGTTCCAAATGACTGGACTTTGCAAAAACATGTACACTTCAGCATAAAGAGGTCTTGGGTTATGCTTATGTTTAACATTCGTTGAACTTTTGCACTTTTTCATTTGATTACGCCCAGATCATGCTGATATCTGTTGTACAAGATAGTGGACCTAAAAGGATTAATGTGTAGACTGCATGATGGTCTCCCAATCAGATGGTGAAATACAGGCTTGGATGGGGATGAAGTAGAAGAGGTCAGGATTTTGAAGGCTATGGACTTGCCGAATAATTTAAGACTCCCAGTAATCTTAGTAGATATTATTATTAAACCTATTCAGAAATGTTATTACACACCTCTGAAGTAGGGGGGACATGAACCTGGGTCTCCTGGCTCAGACATAGGGACGCTACTGTTGGGTCACTACCAGCCATCTCAGTAACTATATCTCACAAGTTGTAATCTGTGTCTAATTGCTGAAATGCACTAAGCTATGTTTGGTGAAGATGAGCTGCTTCTTGTTAAGACTGTCGTTGTTGCAGTACCACTGTAAAACAAATAGTTCCTTAAACCCAATCAAGGCAAGAATCACAAAACCTGAAAATACTGCAACATCTAAGTAAAAATCATGTGGTCATACCAAGTTGATACAGTGCTCTGAGAACTCAATCAAGATTGAATTTCCTTGCAAAAAGAACCAACCAGAAATGTGAGGTCTTCTGAGCATGGTCTCTTGATAATTTGTCAGCTGCATTAAAGACTATGAATAAGCACATGTGATCACCAAAAGAAGGAAAATACCAAATTGCCTTTTTCCTTTGGATATATCTGGTCCCACAGTTGTAATTCATCAGGTAAGCAAGATTAAATGTCACTTTGTTGACAGTCACTTCAGATTAACTAATTCAAAATTTGGTGTGTAAGTTACTCAATTCCTTTCCTGTCTTTTTGCCTATATAGGCACTTGAAAAGTAACCAGCAATCATATGTGAAAATAACTTCACTGTACAAAGTGACAAATTTATTTTTAATTGTATTTTAACCTTTCTATGCACGTTAAAACAAACATTTGTGTCCCTACATCGGATCGTGAGACACTGCTCATGCTATGGAAATACAAACATGCAAAAATGTCAACTGGAGCTGCCAGCCACTTCTGGTTGGACCACCTAGCAAGGCCTGACTGTCAGGGTACTGGTGTGTGGATACTAAAATGCCACTGGAAGCATACAGAGTAGATGGCTCAAAGTCTCAAACTGCCACTTTAATTGCTTCAGGCTGCTTATGAGGACCTAGACCACATCTGCCCCTCACCCATTGCCTTGCACCCCACCCTCACCAATCACACAATTTAAAGAGCTAATGTGCAACTTTCAGTTTGTGTCCTTTTAATTTTCTTTTGCTGGTGCAAAATCAGTGGATGTACAGTGTTTGTTGAAGACTTTACAAACCTTCACATTTATAAGAAAGTGAAACTTGTTTTTGACTGTTAAGTCAAGGGATTTGGAAGGACCATGAGTGAGTTCCTGCATCAGTAATAGTTGCTATATTTAGGATTTTTTCCTTAATTATTCATTCATGAGATATGGGCATCATTGGCATTTGTTACCCATTCCAATTTTCCACAGGGCAGCTAAGAGGCAACCATATCACTTTGGGTCTGGAGTCAGATAGAGGCTAGGTGACGTAAAGATGGCAGATTTTCTTCTCTAAAAGACATTAGTCAACCTGTGGTATACTGCATCCATTGTACCCGGTGCGGCTACCTCTACATTGGAGAAACCAAGCGGAGGCTTGGAGACCGCTTTGCAGAACACCTCCGCTCAGTTCGCAACAAAAAACTGCACCTCCCAGTCGCAAACCATTTCCACTCCCCCTCCCATTCTCTAGATGACATGTCCATCATGGGCCTCCTGCACTGCCACAATGATGCCACCCGAAGGTTGCAGGAACAGCAACTCATATTCCGCCTGGGAACCCTGCAGCCATATGGTATCAATGTGGACTTCACCAGTTTCCAAATGTCCTCTTCCCCTACTGCATCCCTAAACCAGCCTAGTTCGTCCCCTCCCCCCACTGCACCACACAACCAGCCCAGCTCTTCCCCCCCACCCACTGCATCCCAAAACCAGTCCAACCTGTCTCTGCCTCCCTAACCTGTTCTTCCTCTCACCCATCCCTTCCTCCCACACCAAGCCGCACCCCCAGCTACCTACTAACCTCATCCCACCTCCTTGCCTGTCCGTCTTCCCTGGACTGACCTATCCCCTCCCTACCTCCCCACCTATACTCTCTCCACCTATCTTCTTTTCTGTCCATCTTCGGCCCGCCTCCCCTTCTCTCCCTATTTATTCCAGCTCCCTCTCCCCATCCCCCTCTCTGATGAAGGGCCCAGGCCCGAAACGTCAGCTTTTGTGCTCCTGAGATGCTGCTTGGCCTGCTGTGTTCATCCAGCCTCACATTTTATTATCTTGGAATTCTCCAGCATCTGCAGTTTCCATTATCTCTGACATTAGTCAACCTGATGGGTTTTTACAACAATCAACAGTGGTTACATGATCATCATTAGTCTTGCTTTTTATTTTACATCTTTATTGAATTCCAACTTTGCCATCTGTCTTGATGGGATCCAAACCTATGCCCCATTAACATTTGGAGAGAGCAAGAACTGCAGGTGCTGGAATCAGAGTCAATACAGTGTGGAGCTGGAGGAACACAGCAGGTCCGGCAGCATCAGAGGAGCAGGAAAGTCAATGTTTTGGATCAAGATCGCCGACCCGAAACATTGACTTTCCTGCTTCTCTGATGCTGCCTGACCTGCTGCATTCCTCCAGCTCCACAATGTATTATCCCCTGATCATTAGCCTTGGGTTCTGGATTACTATTCCGGTGAGAGCAAGAGTTTGTAATGGAGCCCAAGCAGCAGACAGGAGAATCAATGTGCAATGACAGGAGGAGACCTTTTTAAGAAAAGAGTCTGTCTTTCCCACTTCTGTCAAATGCATCACCTCCAACATATTTGTATTAAACTTTATTGAAATTCTACCTTCCTCATCCTTGTAAAAATATATCGTTTTCTTTGACCCTAATGGATCCCTAACAGGCCCTATCTCACCACTTATTATCTCTTTGTTATGTAAATGCCAGCAGAAGATTTTTGGTTCATTTTTATGTCAACTGCCATCCTGTCCACGTTGGGCTGGATTTTATGCTCTCGTGCTTGCATCTTTGAAGATGAAGGTGCTTATGAAAACCAGAAAGTGGCCTACCGTCTGTGTACCAGCCTGCCCTGGAGCTGTGTCTCAATTTTATGAGGATTAGTGGAACTGTCAGGTTGGCCAATCAGCTTTGGGAATATTGAGGCCCTTCAGTGGTCTGCTAATCATCACTTAAGGGAAGCCTATGCCATGTGGGAAGCTTGATACCTTTAGCTGTGTGGGCTGATGTCTGGCAAGGTTCACCTCCTAAGGGCAATTGTCTCCGTTCACCTACCCCACCAACCTCTCAACCTTGGACTCCAGTCATCCTCAGCTGGGCCTCATCACAGCCTGTCAGTACTCCTCTTCTCCGGAACTGCCTATTGGCAGCAGTGAAAATCAGTACCATGTGGTTCTGCTGGGAGAATGGAGTTGCCAGGTGACTAATTGACTGACAATTCTCCACAGCAGGACTCTTACCCCATCCCACTTCCCCACAATTAGGGCAGAAATCTCACTTACAATTAAGATTGCTCCCAGTGTTTTGTGTGTGTGTGTGTGTGTCGTGCGCGCCACAGGGCCTTTGTTCTGTAGACCTCAATGTTTCTAACATTGTATTTGGCCTGGATCTTATTTGAAAAATTCACACGATACACATCATGAACACTTTTTGTTTGGCTGCGTTATGTTCCTATTTTCCCTGACCATGAACGGACACTGGTTTCGGGCCCCAAACTTTACACCCTTGTTGAACTGTGTGCAGCTTGTATTTGAAAGATTTCCTCCTTAAGGATCACCTAATGGTATTGTTTTCCTTGTTGGTCTTTGGTTCCATTTTACCCTGGCTATCAGCCCTCTCAGATTGAAGCTCAGACGTTTTGTGCACTTGGCTTACATCAAACCCCATCACCAGATCTAGCAATAATTCCTTCCTTGTTAGACTTGGAACATACTGTTGAAAGAAGTTCTCTTAAATATATTTCATAAACTCTTCCCTTTCTTTATCCATTTTACTCTAACTTTATTCCAATTGATATTTAAGTAATTAAAGTGCTTCAATTTCACCACACTGTAGTTCTTGCAAATCTGTAATATCCCTGCAGATGTGTTCTACTTTTCTTGCATTATTTGGAAGTCAGTGGAGTTCAGAACTCACACCCTCATATACCTCATTTACATGCATCTTCCGTTAATGTCATAGTCATCTCCTTCTGCCTTCACACTTCTCGAGCCATTCAGTCATGGCAAGGACATGACCTAGACATAGTACCACACAATCATTGACATGTGCCTTTTCCATTGTAAATTGATGCCATGCTGGTTTAATACCATTGCTGTGGATCTCTATGCTCAAAGAAGCATGCAGACTTCATAGCATTCCACCAATCTGGACCCTTTCTTACTTATGAGGCTTCAGATTGAGTTGCAGGAAATGGCTCACCTCAGGGACCACTTGGCTCACTTCAGACATTGCTTCTGGCTTTCATGAAAGTCAGAGACTTGTTCTCGGTAAAATTTTTGTAGCTGCAGCCTGCTTTAGAAAACCCATACCCTCTTCCCAGAAAAGTACCTCTCTTGATCCTCTGCTTTCTGTCCTGGTCATGTTTTGAGCCATAGCCCCATATCTGGGTCAGGTCCACTCTGATTGTAAGCACAAGCTTCCAACAAAGCACAGGACAGCATTTCCACAAACTCTGTCCTGTAGATCAAAAATTAATCAGTTGAAATATGTTGAGGAATATTTCAAATAGCACTGATGCAGCTTACAGCTGAATCTTACAGCTGAAAATGCGACCCTTGAATGGCAGGCAAATTTACCCAATCAACCAATAGGGTCAGAGATAATGGGAACTGCAGATGCTGGAGATTCCAAGATAATAAAATGTGAGGCTGGATGAACACAGCAGGCCAAGCAGCATCTCAGGAGCACAATACAATAGGGTCTAAGTTTGAAACGGGGAAACAACACTTTCACAACATGGACAGAAACAGTGTAGTTTTGCGAATTTGGTAGGCATCACATCAATAAATTAGGCCTTAGGACATTGCGACAATGCCAAATTAGTCGCTTCCAGTGTACAAGAGGAATGTCCCTGTACATATCTTTCCCAAAGTATTGCACTAGACAGCCCATGCTGGCTGCTGCTGGTAGTACAGCGTGCACAAGCAGAAGAGATTCAGCTTCCATGGCACTCCCTGCAGCAACTCTACAGACAGAAAATCCGCACCCATGACATTTACTTTTATACATTTGCTCATGCAAGCATGCATTGCTGAACCCTAATTTCTCTGGAGAAGGTGGTGGTAGGCTGTCTTGAAACTGTCCTGTTAGGATGAAGCCTGAGGATTTTCATCCTGTAGCATTGAAAGGACCTCAATACAGTTAGTGTGTAGCTGGAGGTGATTGTGTTTCTATACACCTGCTGTGCCTGTCCTCCCACGTGATAGAGGCCAAAGCTTTGAAAAGTGCTACTGACTGAAGCTGGGCAAGTTGCCACTATGCATCAGAGGTGAAAGTAATGAATGTTGAAGGTGGTGGTTACGGTGTCACCAAGAGGGCTGTTTTGGCTTAGATGGTGTTTTGAATCATGAGCATTGCTGGAATTGCAACCATATAGGTAAGTGGGGAATATTGCATCACACTTGAGCCTTGTAGATGGTGGACAGGCTTTGGAGAGTCAGGAGGTGAGTTACTAGCCATAGAATTCCCAGCCTCTGATCTGTTCTTGTAACCGTTTTATTTATATGGCAGGTGCAGTTCAGTTTAATATCAATGATAACCCCCCAGCAGATTAAAAGTGAGGATATTCAGTAATGATAAAGCCACTGACTTTTAAGGAGATTGCATTAGATTCTGAGTTATTTCAGATGATCGTTGCTTGGCAGTTTTGCAGTATGAGTCTTACTTGCAACTTCTCAGTTTAAGCCTGAGAATTTGTCCAGGTTCTGTTGCATATACACAGAGGCTGTTTCAGTATATGAGAAATCGTGAATGGTGCTGAACATTATGTAATCATCAGCAAATATTCCCACTTCTGATCTTTTAACTAAGGGAAGGTTGTCGATGATGTAGTGGAAAACAATTGGGTCTAGGATGCTACCCTGGGGATTTCTTCAAGTAATTGTACAGTCATGCCCATTTAGACTATTTTAATTTACTGTGTTTCTTCATGTAAATTGCCAACAGTGTAGCAGTACTAATCAACTGAAAGTTATGTTTAGATTTTGGAATGTCCCATAAATTGACAGACAGTGATACTATACGCTGGAACTGACCATACACCCTCGTAAATAATTTACAATATTCTTTTTGGAAGATATTTATCAACATCTGGATAATCCTTACCAGTTAATTCAGGAAACCAGCCTAAAAAAATCACTCTGTATAATACACAAACTAACTTGAAAGCAAGTGATTCTGTATCTCTTGCCTATCGGTGCTCTGGAATAAACCTCCCTATGTTGTAAGGAGATTTCAAAACAGCAGCAACAAATGCTGGCTAACTGCATAGTGGGCTTTATTCAGCTAAGGTCAACGGTTTTCTTGATACAAGTCCTACAATTTGTGATGAGTTAGCTGATGGGTCTCTACCATGAGCTTTGGTACTGTTGAGCCAAACATGCAAAGAAAGTTATGTAGTATTCCCATTCCCAGTTGATTTTGAGAAACGTTTGGCTAGGTAACAACTACAATTTGAATTAAATACAACTGAAACATTTTCTGCAGTTTAATGATCTGTTGATAGTTATGTAAAAACTTTCACAAGTTATGTAATTGAAAAGTTAACCAAATATTTACTTTGTGTTGGCTCTTGAGTGATGGTGCAAAGCAGAGATTTTTGCTTTTGTGTAGTTTCATTTGGGGCATTAATAGTCAATCACATAGAGTGATTTGAACTATAGACCTAATTGACACATTATTTTCCATAAAGAACAAGTAATAAATCATTTGACTTTTTTTATGACAATCCAGCAGCTCTCAAAATGATTTCTGTGACATTTAGATAGAATTTGGACTCATTGCTGCAGGGTGTCATGAATGTACAATATTGTTCTCTAGATATTGATATTTCTGACAATGAATTTTACAGTTTTAATCTTTATGGAATACAGTAGTTAATAAATCTCTTTTTAAAAACAGGTGTTTGCACATTGGATGACTTTCTAACGAATGTTAGAATTTTTTGTTCTATTAATGCATTGTGTTTCCTGGTTTCATGCAGAAAAAAGCCAAGAAAGGAAAAAAGAAGAAAAAAGAAAAAGACTTTACAATGCACAGGTAGAGATCAAACTGGAAACAGACATATTGTGATTCTTTCTGAGCTATTGTGCAAATTAAATTTTAATCAAGCTTTCAATGAAACAAAACTGTAACTAATTGGCTGGATGATACATTCACCAACCCAGTGTACTTTTAAGTGGGGATCATGTAGAATAAGGTGAATACACAATCCCCCACCTTTCTACCCATTCCTGCGTTCAACCTCGTAATACAGTGGGTAGGTAGACTCTAAAACTGGCATCTGCAAATAAGTAATTACGAGTCAATCGAGCTTGTTTAAAGCTGTGTTGACCCTAATATTACCTTGGCCATGCCTTTGTCCTCATCATTCCCTCCCCCTCTTCCGAAGATGGAAAATCTCTTTCTGCCCAAACACCCTGATTTACATGGATCCAGAGTTCATGGGATCTCATTTGTGGGCAGGCCCTGAGTCTGAACAGTAACCACTGAAGAACCTTGGCACTGCAGGGCCTGTTGGAGTTGCTGACCATCCAGATTGGCGAGGAGCTTGAGAGGATGGGAGTGGAGTGAGCTTCAGAATCACAAAGCTGAACAATAATTCCAAGGTAATTGCAAAGTATAGCTACGTGTGGAGATGTTAAATAAAGAGGCACACAGAGTACACCAAAAGAAAGCGAGGGAAGAAACTAGTTCTTTTATCTGCAATTACAGGACCTAATTTCTGAATGTTTTACACCCCTTGTATTACAGAGATTCAGGAAAGAGGCAGTGGCATAATGGTAATGTTACCAGGCTATATTGAACTAGTAATCCAGAACCCCAGGTTCATGTGCATCAGTCCATCGAGTCTGCACCGACCATCTGACGAGCACCCCACTCAAACCAACCAATGCCCATAACCCTACATTTGTCGTGACTATTCCGCCTAGCCTGGACATCCCAGGACACTGTGGGGCAACTGAGCATGGCCAGTACACCTAATCTGCACATTGTAGGGTTATGGGAGGAAACCGGAGCACCTGGAGGAAACCCATTCAGACACGGGGAAAACGTGCTAACTCCACACAGACAGCCACCGGAGGGTGGAATCAACCCCGGGTCCCTGCTGATGTGAAACAGCAGTGCTGACCGCTGAGCCACTGTGCTGCATGTTCTGGGGATAGGAGTTCAAATCCTGCCGCAGCAAATGATAACATGTGAATTCCGTAAAAATTTGGAATAAATGGTCAATGGTGACTGTGTAATCACTGACTGTCATAAAATGGCAACATGACTCCAGACCCAGAGCGATGTGGTAGACTCTTAACTGCTCTCTGGACATTGGGGGATGCAGAGTAAAGGTGTGGCACACCCATCTTGTGAATAAATGAAACAAAAGGCAGTGCTAGAAGACAGACCATTTCGGAGCGAGATCAGCAGCTTAAAACAGACCATGACCATCTGTAAGGACAGAATCTTACGGGGATCTTAGACAAGTTAAGGCACATTGCCTATATTTGAGGTCCTGGCCTGCAGACAGCCTCCAGTACTACACAAGGGTTGGACACAGTCAGTCACACAGGGCAGTTAGAATCAGGGTCCCTTCTTCATAAGAGGTAAGATGTAGAATGTTGGCTGCACATCATCCTGTCCTGCCTCTTTCTGCCCTATTGGATTAAGGGCTCCCTCCTGGATTAAGAGCAAGACAGGTGTTAAGGATGATGAAAGTGCTTAGAACAGTTGTTAGTGTTGATGAAGGTGGGAATTTGTCCTGTGTGAGTGAGTTAGCAGTGTGGTAGAGCCGTGATGGATTGGTGTAGATGACAGCAAAGGAGTGAAGATGTTGCAGACAGTAGTGAGAGAGGTGGAACGTGACGATGGTTCGGAGTTGGAACAGAAGCAGAGAGTGAGTGAGTGTGTGTGAGAAGTATCATACGGGAGTATGGTGGCATGTATACTGGCAGAGTGGAGAAAGTCATCAATGTTTTTGCCACACAATTGATCATCACTAAAGATGGATGACACTGCACTGGTCCTGTCAACTTTGGATCAGGCTTGCATGATCTGATGTTGTAACCATTACTGATGGACCTGGAGGAAGAGGACATCTTGCATCTGCACCACCCCTGGCTAGAAGGTTCTCCAGGTTGGTAGAGGATGCACTTCTAAGGTGTCATGGTGCTTGGCTTGATCTTGGCTCTGGTGGTACCTGGCATGGTGCCAAGTGGTGAACTTGCAACACATTGACATCAACACCTGGGGAGACACAAGAGGACATCAAGAAAACTAACTTAGGGCAAGCCGATGTCTCCACCGCTGAGCACAGTCCCCTCCTATGTTTAGGAACAACAAGCTTCCTTAGGTACATAAGTTCATTTGTCTGGTGAGTAATACATGTGCAGAGACCTGTCCTGAGGGTTCTGTGTGATACTTAACAGAAATGCTATGGTCATTGAACCTCTTCCTTCATTTGATCCAGTTTCTCTCTACCAAATTCTGTCTGCTCACCATGGTTCTGACCTCTACCTACACCTGCTTGGCCTGGGAGGATGGCCTTCTCTTGCTGTCATATGGGAAGAGGCCCTCATTCCCTTCCCTCACTGTGTTCAGAAGGACTTCAGATTTGGCTTCAGCAAAATGAGAAGCTGCCCTGTCCCATATTCCTGGCCTCTTCCTGTTTTGCTCCATCTTTATTCCAGGAACTAATGCAGCAAAATGGCGGCCTTAGGGAGTTTAAGTCAGGACTGCTCTCATCCTTTCTCTCGTCCATTCCTACCCGATGCCTGCTAAATGTCCACTCTATTCACCCCATCTAGCCAATCAACAGTTGATCGTATGAAAAATTAGAGTCTATGATTGAATCTGTCCAGTACTGGAATTAAAATGCAGAACCAGTCCCAAAATGCATTCCGCTGGAAATCCCACTCTCTAATCGGTTACTAATAGGTGAAATGTATCTTCGAATTATTAAATGCCTATGTGGTATGGTGTAAATAACTTATAAATGTTGCTTCCCACCTCAATTTGAACAAACAGAATCTACAGAGAACGTTTTTATATTAACCATTTGATTGGCCCAGAGTTACTATACACCATTGGTTTAAAGCAGTCAAACCATTGTTTTTAACATCAGGCTCAATCAAAACAACAGCAGTAAACATTGAACAGATGGATAATACACTGACATGCATGGACATTTACGAAGTGCTGCTTTCTCAGGATCAAACATGACAGCTTTTTGTCATACTAAACACAAAACATCCAATGTAGTGGGACTCAGACTTTGAATAAACCAAGAAAGGTTTGAAGTTTCTTCCTTGAAATCAAAACTGTGTATAAAGTCTTTAGGTATGCCAGGCAAATGAAATATTCACAGTATTTCATTCACTTCAATGTACAGGTAATGGCACATTTACAATGGGTTGAAATTGTTATAAGGTTTCACAGTTTAATATTATTAATTTATTGGATAAGTTTATTTTATTTGAGATGTTTCTTAAGTCCTCTATGTAACTCCATTCACCTCAAACAAATTAACATTAAAAATTACTGCAAAACTGAAATATCATAAAATCAAAGATCCAACCCGGGCAGTTAAAAAGAGGCAAGGAAGAAATAAGGACTCATGACCCTTGTTTGAATATTCAAACAACCTGAGTGAGAGCTTCTGTCACACCTGGACTGGCTAGTTGAGTTCATTTATTCAGCTTTTAAATTTATATTGATCCTGGCTGACTTGTGCAAGATGAACGAATTCCCAGATCTCTGACAAGGAATCTCTGTCCAGAAACCAAGCACTACTGACACATAACAAAAAATGTGAAATAATACCAGGCAAGCCAAATGACCACGTGCAACCAAACTGCTCTAAACGCAACTTCATTCTGATGCACAAGGATCTGACGCAAAACGAGGTTATTTGCTGGCACAATGACTCTGCAAATATAAAAAAAAGTTCACGTTGACCCTGTTTGTAATGATCTTTTTATGATATTGCCCTGCAAGTGAATATAACTATCCAGTATGAGCAAAAGAGTTGCAACTGCATTAAAACATCTGTATAGAATGACACTCTACAAAAGGAATCCATTCAGTCCATCATACCAACATGGTATACACACAACCATTTAAATTGGTCAAGTTGCACTTCCTTGGATATATAAAACACCACAGGGGCGATGGCCAATATGCGATCAATGAACACGGAGACCTGAAACATGTTAGAAACAGGGATGTATGTACTAAAAGTTAATCTTGAATTTTCATAGGACAATTGATTCGCTTTATGAAGAATTAATACGTGAAGGTCTTCTCGTACGACCAAGAAATGTGCAACTCTCTGATTTTTTAGGTATGGAGAAAATCTTTCTACCTTTGCAGTTGATACATATAAGCTGAATTAGTGATCCAGCTCTACACCTTGTTATCTGTAAGTGATCTGTTGCAGCAAGTTCAGGGCAGTAGCTGCTGCAGCAAGATTCCACCTAAGATCTTGGATCACACAGGTAGTGATAACTTTACCAGACATTTTCAGCGTACCTACGATATGAAGAATGTTTGCATATTTTAATCTATCTCATTCTTCCAGCACATTGAAGGTGAGTTTCATTCTGTAGTCAATCAGGAGATAATAAAGACTTCAAATGACCCCTTCTAGTCAACATTGCCTCAAATTTTTAGTAGACTTCAAGCTCAAAACTTCTTCAGTTCTACCTGTTTCATGTTGTCGCCTGAACCTTATATTTCTAATTCATCCTTAGTCCACTTTTACTTAAGTACAGGAAATTTGATATTGCATTACAAATGATAGTATTAACATGTATAATAACGAGGGAACTATATGTGACAAGAGGTTGAGGAAAGAGTGAACTCGTACGTAGAAAATTAGGGAAGGCCCAGTTCTGAGATGAAAAATTATTCGAAGCAATTTACTTTATTATTAGAAAAGGATGTCCCAATTTTACATGCAAGAACATTTCAGATCAGTGACTTTGAATGGAAACAAAATTCTGGGCTGTACTTCCAGTGAAAGAAAATGTTAGACTCAGGAGAACTTTAAATAACTTTTCTGGGAAACATTTTCTTCCTGGCACAGAGGCAATGTGATTTTTTTTAAAAACAAATAATCAGTCAAAATGGTTCAGTAGGTAATATTTACTGTTCTTAAAAATTTTGGCTGGACTTTTTTCAACATTTAATATTAGTCATTAAACTGCCAAAAGCCTAGAAATCATTGCTTCCTTGGCCTGGTCGAGTAATTAATTGAATAAAATGTTGTAGAAATAAAACTACTCACAAGATCACATCGTATGTTTATTTAGAAGCTGGCACAAGAAAGAGATTACCAGATTAGACACTTTCCTCAATGAAGGCCATATTGTGTCTTTCCATCCTTAATCTATGTTGATCTAAGTGTGAATGTTGTATTTGCTGCTGCATTCTAAAGAAATAGAATTTATAATAGTGTAGTGTAGAGCTGGATGAACGCAGCAGGCCAAGCAGCATCAGAGGAGCAGGAGGCTGATGTTTTGGGCCAAGACCCTTCTTCAGAAAAGAGTCTTCATTTTCTGAAGAAGAGTCCAGACCCAAAACGTCAGCCTTCCTGCTCCTCTGATGCTGCTTGGCCTGCTGTGTTCATCCAGCTCCACAATTTGTTATCGCAGATCCTCCAGCATCACTATGCTTCACTACCAGAAGCAGATTATTTGCAACTCTTGTTGCTCTCTGAGAAAAATCACATCTTAATAGCATGATCAAATTGCTTTATCTGGATTTTGTGTTTATTGTACTATACAGATTACTGATATTCATAGAGGTGATGAAGACCTGTATGGAACGCATCCTTTTGTTTTAAATCACTCAATATTTTCAGCAACATGTGTTTCAAAACACAGTATAGCTTAGTTATATGAGAAATTTCCTCTCCAAGGCCCAAGCAAGTGTACCCAAGTCTGATGTATTGCTATTTAAATGCAATGTAAAGCTAGCTCTATAATTATTCAACAAATACACTGACAGGTTCCATTTTGAGCCAGCAGAGACTAAAACCATTTTGATTCTATCGAATCAAGAATCCTCAGTTCACGTACGTGATGGTCTGGTACAGAATAAATCTCTCTTTGTGTTGCTGTCTTCAAGAAGCACAGAATTCCAGATACAATCAAGTTATTAGCATTTACCTGAGAATGTTACTTCATTTTGCTACTTCAAGAGCCAATAGAGAAAGAGATGTTTATTCCATCAGTGTGAACTAAACTTTAACCCAGGTCTAAATATACTACTAAACAAAACCACCAAATGTCTCAAATAAGACCTTTAGTGGAGAGTAATACCCTCATAAAAACAAAAAAAAAGAATTTGATTGACTCGACTGATTTTTATGTTTGATTACCTTCTCTTTTCTCACACAGGTGAGTACAACTACCTGGGAACCACACTGCGGCAAACTGATATTGAACCAATGCCTTCCCTCTTAGATGTGAGGCAGCTAATTGCACTCTATGGGATTCTGCCATTGGGTAAGAGTCTGGAAATGAGAATTAAGTACAATTTACTCCATTCTTAAATCGAGAAAACTTCCATCAATGTTTCTAATCTGTTGAAAAGGAAGAAAAAGAGGTCTTGCAAAACCTTTCCAAGTCACAGGTCCTCTCAAAGTACTTTGCTGCCAATTAAGTCTTTCTGTGGGTTAGTCACTGTTAGAATGTAGGAAATGCAGCACAATGTGTGGCGTGGTGGCTCAGCGATTAGCGCTGCTGCCTCACAGCCTGCAACCTGCAATTCCACTCTAGGGTGACTGCCTGCGTGAAGTTTGCACACTCTCCCTGTGTCTGTGCGGGCTTCTTCTGAGTGCTCTGGTTTCTTCTCACTGTTCAAAGATGTGTAGATTAGGTGGATTAGCTGTGGGATCTCTAGGGTTGTAGGGAAGGTGGCTGGGTCTGGGTGGGATGTTCTTCAGAGAGTTGGTGTAGACTCAATGGACCGAATGACCTGCTTCACTCTGTAGGGACTCTATGATTCTAATTTGTAAATAGTAACCTTCATAAACAACAATGTGAAAATGACAAGATAAATTTTGTTTGGGAGGGGTGATAGATGGTCAGTGATGGATAGTTGGTCAGGACTCAGGAGTAACTCCCCTGCTGTTCTTTGAAATACTTACATTGCATATTTCATACTCACCTGAAAGGGCAGTGAAGGTCTCATGTGAAATATGGCACTCTGGCTGTGCAGCACTCCCTTGGTACTACACTGGAATATCAGCCTTGATGTTTGTGCTGAAATGCTAGAATTAGACTTAAACCTGAAAAGTTCTGACTCGGAGTGAAGAGTGCTTCCAATTGAGCCATTCTGATACTTTGATCAGAGGCTTCCACACGGAACAAATCTAAAATTAAGAGTCCTTACGGCATGGAAGGTGTCTTTTGGACTAGAGTCCATGCCAACTCTACAGAATAGTGTCATCTAACATGTTCAACATTTCGCAACCTGGCCTCTTATGCATGACAAATTGTCAATCTTCATTTTTGAGGGTCACTCGGTATTGAATTGCAGGGGATATGACTATCAGTTTCAATCTCCAGATCACTATTTGTTTTCTGTACTTAATTAAATAAGGAACAGTCAACCATTAGGCTTGATCAATGAAGCAAGGAAAACAGTGCACCTTTTCAAAAAAAATTCCACTCTTTCCATTCTCTCTGGATGCTTTAAAATGGTGATATCTTCATACGCTGAGGATCACTTTGTGAGCTGTGAAAGCAGGGTTAGCTTATTCGAGGACAAATTTCCTCTAATTTTCTTGGGAAATCTAGTGATACAGGTGTAAATTGAAAAGCTTATTTCCATTTAGTTGGTAGTTGACATTTTCAGAAAGCAGTTGAGCTTGCTCGACAGACAGCAGTGAACTGTACTGATGTCAAAAGTTACATGGCACTGCAGACAGTGTTGATGAAAACTGGAAATTATAAAGGGATATTGATAGACGAGGTGAATGGGCAAAACTGTAGTCAATGGATTTTCAAAAAAAAAATTATTCACTAATGGGACATTGATGTTGCTAGCTGGCCAGCATGTGCTGCCTTATCCCCTTTTGCCCCTACAAGGTGGTGATGAGCTACCTTCTTGAACCGCTGCAGTCCGCATGCTGTAGGTTCACAAAGCCCTTAAGGAGGGAATTGTAGGATTTTGACACAGTGACAGTGAAGGAATGGTGATCTACTTCCAACTCAGAAATGGTGCATGGCTTGGAGGGGAACCTGCAGGTGGTGGTGTTCCCATGCATCTGCTGCCTTTGTTCGTGTAGATAGAAGTGTCATGGGTGTGGAAAGTGCTGTCTAATGATCTTTCGTGAATTTCTGAAGTGCACCTTGTGGGTAGTACACAATGCTGTCACTATGTGTGGGTGATAGAGGAAGTGGATGCTTGTGGGTGTGGAGCCACTTGGTCCTGGATGGTGTCAAGCTTCTTGAGTGTTATCAGAGCTGGACCCCTCCAGGCAAGAGGTCAGTATTCCATCTCACCCTTGACTTATACCTTGTAAATGATGGACAGGCTTTGGGAGTCACAGGTGAGTCACTCACCACAATATTCCTAAGCCTCTGACCTGCTCATTTAGCCACTGTGTTTGTGTGCTGTGTCCAGTGAATTTCTGGTCAACGGTAATCCGCATAATGTTAACATTGGGAGATTCAGCGATGGTAACATCATTGAATGTCAAGGGGCAGTGGTTAAATTGTCTCTTATTGGAGATGGTCATTGCCTTATTTAATAGCTCCGCAGAGGTTGATATCCCACCAATAAGCCACCACTTATTCACACATGAACCATCCTTGCCTATAGTACTGCCTCATACAGAGTCAGGCACTAATGTGTCTATATCTCTGACACACTTTTTTAATATGTCAGCCACAATGCCATGGCAGCTGCTGCCTCCCAGATGTCCTCTTACTGCCTCTGGAAAATGCCCAGGCAGGACCCACTCACATGCTAAGATAACACCATGCCGGGCCAAGAGACTGCCTCAAGCCGCCAAGAGACCAGGCCGAGACACTGCCACATTAGGCAGAGAGACTGAGCCGAGAGTTTGCCATGTACCACCAAGAGCCAGGGCCAAGAAACCATCACAGCTGAGCCAGGCCAAGAGAATGCCTTGCCGGGTCTGCGCTGATGCTGGGAGTGAAGAAAAGAAGAAAAGAAACAGAGAGAGAGAAAGAAAGAAAAAGAAATGAGAAAGAAGCCAACGAGCTCTGGCTGAGGTGTTTTAATCCGCAACCATCTTGAACTTGAGTACTTTCTAGATGATATACAGTTAAATACAATGGATGTGAAGAGACTTGGTGGCTGAGGTGCATAGATCTTTAAAATGACATGAACAGGTACAGAAAATAATTAGGAAGACTGATGGAGTGCTGGCCTTTATGTCCAGAGGATTTAAATATAAGGACGTAGAAATTATGTTGTAGCTATATAAAATCCTGGTTAGACCTACTTGGAGTACTGTGAGCAGACCTGGCCACTACACACAGGATGGACATATTGGCCTCAGAAGGAGTAAAGTGTAGGTTTACAAGAATGATACTTGGACTTCAGGGGCTAAGGTATGAGGAGGCATTATAAAAATTAGCTTTAATTTCTATAGAATGTAGGAAGTTTATGGGTGATCTAATCAAAGTTTTCAAGATGTTAACAATAAAAACAACAGGGTAAATGAGGATAAACAATTTCTACTGGTTGGACATTTGAGAACTCGGGGGCATAGTCAAAAAGTGAGAGCTAGACCATTCCAGAGAGATATTGGGTAACAGTTCTAAACACGAAGGGTGGTAGAGATTTGGAATTCTTTTCCACGAATGGCAGTTGATATTAGATCAGTTGTTAGTTTTAAATCTGAGATTGATTATTTTTGTTGAGCAAAGGTCTTAAGGGATGAGGGCCAAAGGCAAAATATATCGAGTTTGGCCACAGATTAGCCATGATCTCATTGAATGTCAGAACAGTCTTGAGGGGCCCACTCCTGTTCCTACATTCTATGGCTGCTAAAGGCTTTTGAAATATACATTTTTGGCAAGGTCTGAAGTGTGGTAACATTCATTTGTGTTCACCATTCACTTTCATGGATGTGTTGAAACGAGTGATTGAATGTAATGGGGCACTATCAGATTACAGGAGGTTGGCCATGTGTAAAAGATTTGGACATGGTAATCAGAAATGGCCATGACAGAGCATAAGCAAGGCAACAGCCAGAGTGCAGAAATCAATATGTCCCAAGTTTAGTAATGCTTTTCCCTTCCCAGATCTCCTCACATAGCAGTTATACTAAATAGAGGTAGGTTATTCCTTTTAATGAACTGGAAATATTTGTCATCGTTAAAACACTTCAGTTAACAGATTGTCAACACACTTTGAAACAGCAAACATCAGGATTCTTTTGAGGACCAGTTAGACTGCCAAATCCTTTAGAAGCTGGCAGTGTATTGATATTGATTGCTAATAGATTCAAACCTCAAGCCAGTTTTCAAACTTGTGTCTTTGTTTCAGTAATATTGCATTTGTATTGTCCATGTGATGAAAATTATGACCTGGCTATCTCAAGTTTGGTGAATGTCAAAATCCAATTCCAAAACTCTCTTCTGTAGAGCAGTACAGTGAATCCCATTCTCCAGCTCTATCACCTAATCCTGAAAGTTTATTTCTCGCAAGTGTTCAATTAATATCCTTCTGAAATTATTGTTCATCTCTGCATCTGATAGGTAGCAGGTTCCTGCTCATCTGCCTAATGCAGGTATCTAGGAGAATTCCTTCTATTCATTCATGGAATGTAGGCATCATTGGTCAGGCCAGCATATACTGCTCGTCCCTAGATACCCTGATGAAAGTGGTGGAAAGCTGCCTTCTTTAACCACTGCAGTCTATGTGCTGTATTCCGTAATGCTGTTAGCTAGGGAGTTCTGAGATTTTGACCCAGCAACACTGAAAGAACAGCGATATGTTTCTAAGACTTAATAGTGAGTGGCTTGGAGAGGAACTTGCATTTGGTGGATATCCTAAATGCGTGCTGCTTTTCTTGATGGTAGGCTTTGAAAAGTGCTATCTGAGGAGCGTTGGAGAACGTCCACATCCATAATCTTGTAGATGGCACACTGTGCTGCAACTGTACAGTTGACAGTGGAGGGACTCGATGTTTTTGAATGTAATGGCAATCAATTTACCTGCTTTGTCCTGGGTGGTGTCAGTTTATTGAGTCTTGTTGGAGTTGATCTCGTCCAGGCAAAGGGGATGTATAATGTCACACACTTTAATTCTGCCTTGTTTACAGGCTTTGGGGATTCTAGAGTCACTGCAAGATTCCCAAATTCTAACCAGCTTTCGCCACCAAGATGACTAGTCCCGTTCTGTTTCTGGCCAATGGTAATCCCCAGGACATTAATAGTAGAGAATTCAGTGACAGTGACGTCACTGAAGATCATGAAACAGTTGTCAGATTTTCTCTTGTTGGAGGTGGTAATTGCCTAGTACTTGTCTGGTTCAAATATTACTTGCCGCTTGTCAGCCAAAACTGGATATTGCCCAAGCCTTGGTGATGTTGGGAACTGCAGATGCTGGAGAATCCAAGATAATAAAATGTGAGGCTGGATGAACACAGCAGGCCCAGCAGCATCTCAGGAGCACAAAAGCTGACGTTTCGGACCTAGACCCTTCATCAGAGAGGGGGATGGGGTGAGGGTTCTGGAATAAATAGAGAGACAGGGGGAGGCGGACCGAAGATGGAGAGAAAAGAAGATAGGTGGGGAGGAGAGTATAGGTGGGGAGGTAGGGAGGGGATAGGTCAGTCCAGGGAAGACGGACAGGTCAAGGAGGTGCGGCTTGGGGTGGGAGGAAGGGATGGGTGAGAGGAAGAACAGGTTAGGGAGGCAGAGACAGGTTGGACTGGTTTTGGGATGCATTGGGTGGAGGGGAAGAGCTGGGCTGGTTGTGTGGTGCAGTGGGGGGAGGGGATGAAGTGGGCTGGTTTTGGGATGCGGTGGGGGAAGGGGAGATTTTGAAGCTGGTGAAGTCCACATTGATACCGTTGGGCTTCAGGGTTCCCAAGCGGAATATGAGTTGCTGTTCCTGCGACCTTCGGGTGGCATCATTGTGGAACTGCAGGAGGCCCATGATGGACATGTCATCTAAAGAATGGGAGGGGGAGTGTAAATGGTTTGCGACTGGGAGGTGCAGTTGTTTATGGCGAACCGAGCGGAGGTGTTCTGCAAAGCGGTCCCCAAGCCTCCGCTTGGTTTCCCCAATGTAGAGGAAGCCACACTGGGTACAGTGGATGCAGTATACCACATTGGCAGATGTGCAGGTGAACCTCTGCTTAATGTGGAAAGTCATCTTGGGGCCTGGGATAGGGGTGAGGGAGGAGGTGTGGGGGCAAGTGTAGCATTTCCTGCGGTTGCAGGGGAAGGTGCCGGGTGTGGTGGGGTTGGAGGGCAGTGTGGAGCGAACAAGGGAGTCACGGAGAGAGTGGTCTCTCCAGAAAGCAGACAGGGGTGGGGATGGAAAAGTGTCTTGGGTGGTGGGGTCGGATTGTAGATGGCGGAAGTGTCGGAGGATGATGCGTTGTATCCGGAGGTTGGTAGGGTGGTGTGTGAAAATTCCTCCGCCTCCGCTGCATCTGCTCCCACGATGAGGCATTCCATTCCCGCACAACCCAGATGTCCAAGTTCTTCAAGGACAGCAACTTTCCCCCCACGGTGATCGAAAACGCCCTTGACCGCGTCTCCCGCATTTCCCGCAACACATCCCTCACACCCCGCCCCCGCCACAACCGCCCAAAGAGGATTCCCCTCGTTCTCACACACCACCCCACCAACCTCTGGATACAACGCATCATCCTCCGACACTTCCGCCATCTACAATCCGACCCCACCACCCAAGACATTTTTCCATCCCCACCCTTGTCTGCTTTCCGGAGAGACCACTCTCTCCGTGACTCCCTTGTTCGCTCCACACTGCCCTCCAACCCCACCACACCCGGCACCTTCCCCTGCAACCGCAGGAAATGCTACACTTGCCCCCACACCTCCTCTCTCACCCCTATCCCAGGCCCCAAGATGACATTCCACATTAAGCAGAGGTTCACCTGCACATCTGCCAATGTGGTATACTGCATCCACTGTACCCGGTGTGGCTTCCTCTACATTGGGGAAACCAAGCGGAGGCTTGGGGACCGCTTTGCAGAACACCTCCGCTCGGTTCGCAATAAACAACTGCACCTCCCAGTCGCAAACCATTTCCACTCCCCCTCCCATTCTTTAGATGACATGTCCATCATGGGCCTCCTGCAGTGCCACAATGATGCCACCCGAAGGTTGCAGGAACAGCAACTCATATTCCACTTGGGAACCCTGCAGCCCAACGGTATCAATGTGGACTTCACCAGCTTCAAAATCTCCCCTTCCCCCACCGCATCCCTAAACCAGTCCAGTTCGTCCCCTCCCCCCACTGCACCACACAACCAGCCCAGCTCTTCCCCTCCACCCACTGCATCCCAAAACCAGTCCTACCTGTCTCTGCCTCCCTAACCTGTTCTTCCTCTCACCCATCCCTTCCTCCCACCCCAAGCCGCACCTCCATCTCCTACCTACTAACCTCATCCCACCTCCTTGACCTGTCCGTCTTCCCCGGACTGACCTATCCCCTCCCTACCTCCCCACCTATTCTCTCCTCTCCACCTATCTTCTTTTCTCTCCATCTTCGGTCCGCCTCCCCCTGTCTCCCTATTTATTCCAGAACCCTCACTCCATCCCCCTCTCTGACGAAGGGTCTAGGCCCGAAACGTCAGCTTTTGTGCTCCTGAGATGCTGCTTGGCCTGCTGTGTTCATCCAGCCTCACATTTTATTACCCAAGCCTTGCTGCATTTGGGCGTGGCCTCCTTCGGTGTTTGAGGAGTCACAAATCGTGCTACATCAAGGATGAGAATTTTAAAATCAATAAAATTTTGTTCAAAGAAGTACTATAGTTTTGAATAAAAAGTATGAGAGGCCATGAGAAAGTGTGTAGAGTGACATAGCTTGTCATGTAACTGCAAAAACTGAGGCAGAAAAGTCATGTGCAACAAAAGGGACATGAATAGAGAATAAAATGTGAGGGGAGAGAACATTCCATGGAGTCGAAGCTGGTTAGCAGAAATGAAAAAAACCTGCAGGCAATTCAAAAGGCATGGTATTAGTGTGGGGTAGAAGGAAGAGAAAATTTGAACAAACTGGGAATTGGAAAACTGCAGTGCACTTGATTAGTAAAATGGGAATGATTGCACACTGTCCATTTTGACTCAAATACTGAAACAGTCCATGCACACACACAGCAAGTCATTGGATAACATTAAAGCTTAGACTGATGAACGGAAGTAGCATTCGCACCACAAAAGATAATGATCAACCCCAACAAGTGAGAAACCAACCACCTCCCCTTGACATTGAACAACACTATCATCAGCATCACCCTCCTGGTGTTTATCACTCACCACAAACTAAGCTGGATCCGCATTTAATTGCTGTGGCTTTAACAACATGTCAGACAATAGGAATTCTGTGGTGAACAACTTACTTCATGATTCACCAAAGCCTACCCACCTATTTCGAGCCTCAAATCAATGGTGTGATGAAATACACTTGGCTTCTCTGGAAAATAGTTCCAACAAAATTAAAGAAGTTCAGCACCATTCAGCAGAAAGCACACTTTGTCACTGGTATGTGTCACTCCAGGTAATCTTAGATTTTTAAGGAAAGGGAATTTCATTCTGTTTTAATCTCACTTTATTGATAAAAGTGTTTTATTTAATGGGACTGTTGTTTGCTGAGCATTCAATAAATATTTGCTAAGGTAAGCCAGTTTATCATAAGAACAGGAAATTTATGTTTCAATAATGCAGCAATGCAGATTAACCCACTTGGGAGATGCATTGGCCTGGGAAAAGACCACGTTACTAAATCATTCAGAGTTCAAGGTTGCACTTCCTGCTATTTCCAGCAGGAATGCCAATGATCTCAAACGGAAGAAACCAAAATTTCTCATGCTCATTGATTGTTATGTTTCAAAAGCCAATTAAGGATCTGAGATAAAAGCTGAAAAAACTGCAGATGCTGTAAATCAGGAATAGAAACAAAGTTGCTGGAAAAGCTCAGCAGCTCTGGCAGCATCTGTGAAGGGAAAAACAGGAGTTAATGTTTCGGGTCCGGTTCTAAGGAAGGGTCACCAGAGCCAAAACGTTAACTCCTGTTTTTTCCTTCATAGATGCTGCCAGATCTGCTGAGCTATTCCAGCAACTTTGTTTTTGTAAGTATCTGAGATGCCTGATGTTTTACTTCATATTTAGTCAGGAAGTTGCCAAGTCTTTCCAACAATGCAACACTTTTAAAGATAAGACCCCAATAATTAAAAAAATACATAAAGTTTTGAGAAGATGCAAAAACCCCCACTTAACATTATTTCGGGACACACAACCATAGCTAATTGCATTGTCTCCCAATTACATTGTTGGCAATGGTTACTTTTCCTCATCAAATCCAATTATAGTGTGCAAACTGCTATTTCAGCTGAGATTTATGAAGTAGTGTTATGTGAAGTCTCAAAGCATTCTGATGAGTAGTGCTGCAGGATCTCGTATACTATATATAGATTTAGTCCACCACTGTACAAAATTTTAATAGATGTGCAGTTGCGTGGCAATACTGAATCATTGTAAAGTTAATTCAGCGGGGGTTCATTTGAACTCTGAAACACTTTAATCAACTGACGAGATCTCTAGATGAAGATAGGAGTGTGGACAAAAATATAAGATGGAGATCAAGACCTTCAGCTTCTAGGGGACAGTAAAAACTTGGGAGCTGGGGCTTGCAGGGAAAGAGAACTCCCCCATAATCCTGACTTGGTAGCCACATTAACTGCTGTAAGATAAGACTTCTTCCCTCTCTCAGGAGAAAGCCCTGCCTTTAAGAGCTGTCAGCTAAACTGATAGCTGGCATTTTGTAACAAGAGTAATTTCCAGCTGGCCATCACTGGGATTACAGGCATTCCCACCAAACCAAGGAGGCCTGTAATTCGAGATAATGGGAACTGCAGATACCGGAGAATCCGAGGTAACAAAGTGTGAAGCTGGATGAACACAGCAGGCCAAGCAGCATCTCAGGAGCACAAAAGCTGACATTTCGGGCCTAGACCCTTCATCAGAGAGGGGGATAGGCAGAGGGTTCTGGAATAAATAGGGAGAGAGGGGGAGGCGGACCGAAGATGGAGAGAAAAGAAGATAGGTGGAGAGGAGAGTATAGGTGGGGAGGTAGGGAGGGGATAGGTCAGTCCAGGGAAGTGCAGTGGGAGAGAGATTCCCTGAGGTTGGTCTGGAGGGAGGAGGATAACTTCTTCAGGCCTGTAATTGGGTTCTGAGTGATTGGGGTGGAGGACTGAGGTTCCAGAGCAGGGTGGGGATTAAAGAAAAAAATGATCTTTGAGAGGTTGGAATGTCTCAGATGGATCTACAGGCAGTGTAGAGGATGTTAACTGTGCAACTTCCCCCACCCCACCCCCATGGCCATCACATTCCCCATATGTGGCTACTAATAGGTTAATAGGCCCAAGATGACAGACAAAATTACCAATTATACTTCCAAAAGCCTTCAAACGGGAGCACACAACCCAGCCGCATGACTCCATAATTGAGTGAAAAATTACACAACTCTGTATGTGTACACAACATAGAAGAGACTTTGAAGTCCCCAACCTCCAGAGTACACTGTTCACTTTTCAACTTTAGTGCTTCCTCCAAGTGCTGTTTATCTTGGGGGAGTACTGATTCATCAGCTGGGACACAGCACATGACAACCTTTTGTTAGTTTGTTTATCAAACACTTCATAAAGTTGTAAAACCTCTCCTACATCTCTGATCAACCTTCCCTTCTGTATAGAAAGTGGACTAGGTACATTCAGTGGTTAGCACTGCAGCCTCACAGCGCCAGTGACCCAGGTTCGATTCCACCCTCGGGTAACTGTCTATGCGGAGTTTACACATTCTGCCCATGTCTGCGTGGGTTTCCTCCGGGTACTCCGGTTTCCTCTCTCAATCCAAAGATGTGCAGCCTAGGTGGATTGGCCATGCTAAATTTCCCGTAGTGTTCAGGGGTGTGAGGGTTATGGGGGGATGGGTCTGGGTGGGATGCTCCAATGGGCGGTGTGGACTTGATGGGCCGAATGTCCTGTTTCCACACTGTAGGGAATCTAATCTAATCTAATCTTCACCAACCCTGTCGTCATAACTTGTTTCCTATCCCTACTTCATCCTGGGGAATCTACAATTCATTTCAATGGCTTTAACATTGCTTCTATATTAAGGCAACCAAACAGTATTGATTATTTATCTGTAGTATAGTTGCAATCTTGTATAAATTCATCAACTATCAATCAATCTTCGTCTTGAAAAGCTGTGAATGGTCAAAGTGTATATTGCCTCTTGTGAGAAGTTCCTGATTTTACTGGCCTATGTGCTTCTGATTTCAGTCATGTTCCACTTTGAAGATTACGGTCCCTTGTTCCAGATTTCGCCCACCAGTGGTACAGATTCTTATCAACTACCGAATAAAATGATAATCTTTTTCAACTTTCTGCTTTCCAGAACACCAGACCTTTATCTTCAAATGTAAAATGTGATTAAACTGGACAGAAGTATTTTTACATAGCAGCTTATGGTCTTGTATCATAAGTAAATTCCTGTGGGATTCAATGTCCCTGATAGATTCCCTGTTTTCCTGTTGCAGGTTCTCAAGCTGTCCATGAGAAAGCTCCATTGGTGAAGTCTCTGCTGTTGGCAGGACCATCTGGAGTCGGAAAGAAAATGCTGGTCCATGCTCTCTGTACGGAAACAGGAGCCAACCTTTTTAATTTGTCACCACATAACACTGCAGGAAAATATCCGGGCAAGATTGGCCTCAAAATGATGATCCATATGGTATTCAAGGTAGACTGTCTGATAGCACAAATTGATTGTATTAACACGTAAATTATATAAAGCTGTTATGTTGAAAGACTTCAGTGTTGCTGCATTTTCAAGTGTGGTTAGTTTTGTCAAAACCTTAGTTGTGTTGCAACGCCTCAAATAATTCCTCCATGATTGATATCTCTTGGATCCTATTTTCATGCAGTAGTGAGTCCTGATGGGATAATTTGCCATTTCTTTCCACTCCTTTCCTTTTGTCTCCATAAGAAACTTACAATTGCTGTGATATAATTCCAAAGTACCAGCTGTCTTCCAGCACTTCCCGCCACATTGTTCACATCTGAGGACCCCACCATTGCAAAATCTTAATGCACGTATTAAAACAGTCCACTATGCTAAAATCCAAAAGTCAGTTTCCCAAAATGAAAAGGTTAACATTGACAACAAAGTGAAAATGGAATAGCAAATATTTCAAATAGAGCAAACTATGAACTTCTAGATGCTGTGCTTGCAGCATGTATTCTCCTGAGCAGACTCTGAATAAACAAAAAGATCTGATTACCAAGCTTTATTGGCCCAAATCCAGATCATCAGAGATCAGTCAAGTTGCAGAGCCCTAGCACTTGGACCTATAATGAGAATTGTTCAGGAAGATCATTGAGTTGGAGACTCAGCACAGTTCCACAGTATTAACCAAATAGCTACCAGAGAAATAGGAGACCTTTTTACACTTGGGAAATTTAACAACTGACTCATACCCACCTAAGTATCCCCCCACTGTTGACAACCCCCACTCTCACCCCAAGGACCACCCCAAAAACTTGACTATGCTTCTGAAACATCCAAACTAAACCTCTTGACTAAACCCAACCCAGAGTTCCAACCACCTGACTACACATTGACCCAACTTGACCACCTCCCAAATAAACATACAATTGTTTGAATGAGAAGGAGAGGGCGACTCGACCCCTTGAGCCTGCTGCACCATTTGATAAGATCACACTTGTCTGATTATAACCTCAACTCCACATTACCACCTATCTCCTTGTTACTAAGAATGCATCTACCTCTGCTAAAAAATATGCAAAGACTCTGCTTTCACCACATTTTGAGGAAGGGATTTCCACGGACTCTCAACCCCATGAGAAAAAATATTTCATCTCATCTTTATGAAAAACGTGTGACCCCTTATTTTGGAACAGTCACCCCTATATTCTTCCACAATTGTATGCATCCTCTTGACCCTCTCAAGAGCCCTTTGTATGTCTTCTAAACTCCAGCAAATACAAACCTAGCCTATCCTGCAAATTCCTGGTATTAGTCTAATTAACCTTTTCTGAACTGCTTATGAGGCATTATATGTTACCTTAAAACAAACTAATACTGTATACTGTACTCAAGATATGGCCTTGCATAACTGAGTTAGAACCTCTATTCTTTTGTATTCAAATCACCTCACAATGAACTCTCACATCCTATTAGCCGTTCTAACAACTGCTATACCTGCATTCTAGCCTTTTGCAACTCATGTACTAAGACACCCCAATCCCTCTGCATATCAGAATTCTACTGTCTTTCACCATTTATTTTGTATGCTTCTTGTTTCTTCAAAATAGACAATTTCTCATTTTTCCATATTATATATGTCATTGATTTTCCACTCACCTAACCTACCTTTATATTCTTCGTAGTCTCCTTTAGTCCTCTTTTATAACTTGCCAATCCATCTTTGTCTCATCAGCAAATGTATCAGCCATGCGTTTGGTGCACTCAACCAATTCATTCATATATATTGTGAGAAGTTGAGGTCGCAGCACTGATCTTGATGTCACACCACTCACTACATCTTATCAACCAGAAAATTACCCATTTGTGCCTATATTTCATTTTTCACAGCACCAGGGACCCAAGTTCAATTCCAGCCTTGTGCAACCGTCTATGTGGAGTTTGCATGTTCTTCCTGTGTCTGGGCGGGTTTCTGCTGGGTGCCCTGGCTTTTCTACAGTCCAAAGATGTGCAGGCTAGGTGGATTGGCCATGCTAAAATTACCCATAGTGTACAGAGATTTTCAGGCAAAGTGGGTTGCCAATGGGAAATGCGGGGTCGTGGGGATAGGTTTGTTGGCTGGGTCTGAACAAGTTGCTGTTCAGAGGGTTGGTGAAGATTTGATGGGCCAAATCACCTCTATCTGCACTTTAGGGATTCTATGACATGTCATAGAATCTGCAGCTCCAACAGGTTGCCAAGTAACACTTGGCTGGAAATTTGAATCTTCCTGAGTTCAACATTTACTTTCATTTCCTAATTTGGGGTATAACTTGTAACATCTACAATGAAGACTGATGCAAAATACCTATTCAATGCATCTGCCACCTTCTTATTTTCCATTAATTCTCCAGACTCGCTGTATATAGGATGAACAATGAACTTGATCCTTCTTTGATGTATCTATCGAAAATCTTGCTATCTGTTTTTATATTTCTACCCCATCCCTGACCTTAACAAATTGCCATTTGATTTCACTAACCCCGACTCAATTGTTCCCCTAATCAATCTCACCCGCCCACCCACCTACCTATCTCACTCATTCACCTTCCTACCAACCCTCACCCATGAATGCACCTACTCACCTTATCTCATCTCTCACTCATCCATTCATCCACTTATCCATACACCCATGCATTCACTAACACACATTAGCACTGGACTGCTTAAAATATTTACCAGAATGCGGAAGCTAGTGTCATAATTAGGATGAGTGTCCCAACTTGCCCAACTCTACCTGCTCAAAATGCCCCAGAGGGTTGCAGTGCTGTGAATTTCTTTAACGGCTGCAATTAGAATATTTCAGAAGAAATGTGAAATGGTGTTGAGTCAAGAGGTTTTCAAAAGTACTTATTAAAAATATACAAGAAATTGCTCAAAAGAGTCACAGACTCTTATTTCCGGGAATCCCTCAGACTCTTTTTGCGAATAAAGGAGCCAGAGAAATTTGCACAAGGATCGATGAACCTAAGCATGGATCTTTGTTGAATATTTATGTTTGAATATCTGCCATGACTCAGTGGGTGGAAGTGTTACTTTGAGTCTCAAGGTTTTAGATTCAAGTACCACTCCGGGAATTGAGTACAAAAATAAGTTGTGGCATTCCAGTACAATACAGAAAGAACGTTCACTTGTTACTGTTTTGAATGTGATAGTAAACTGAAGTACTCTGTAGCTGTACTCTGACATGGATATAAAAGATCTGTGGCACTATTTCAAATAAGAGCATTTGACCTAAACAATCGTGCTGAAATACATCTATCACTTAATGTAACATCACACAAATTGAATATCTAGTCAATTATGTTGTTGCTTTTGGTAGATCTACTGCCTCGTTTTCTACATAACAGTGACTGCACTTCAGAACTATTTTATTGGCTAGAAAGTGTTTTGTGATGTCTAGTAGTTTTGAATTGCAGGTCTTTCTTTTATTTGTGGAGTGCATGGATAGTGGTTATTACGGGGGAAATTAACCAAATCCTCATCTTGTGTCCAAACGCATACATGAACATTGAAACTAGGAGCAGTATTAGGCTAATCTCCTTCCTGAGCCTGCTTCATCATTCAATAAGATGGCAGATCTGATTGTGGCTTCAAATTCACATTCTCGTCTTGCCCAATAACCTTTAACTCACGATATTTTTATCCTGGGTTTGTCAGTTGCAATTAGGAAGAGAACACGTGGTTAGTTTCCCCTCCCTGGAGCCACTGAGACTTATTTTAAACACCTTCATTATAGATTATTGAAACCAGCTCATCTAACTTGAATGGGAATTAAAACTTCTTGAATGATATGGCTCAGTTGCAAACAGTTTATTTACGGAATGAGTCATTAGCTTACAATGTTCTTCACACTTAACACATATGGATAGATTTTCAATCTGTTGTCTGGAATCCAATTGCTCTTAGAAATTACTTTGAAATTGCACAATTTTAATTTGCAGTAATTTTATTGAGTGTGTAAACTGGGTTTTTCTATCATAATCAGCCGATCTACAAGTTAAGAATCTACCCCATATTGGCTTCAGATGGATTTTTTAGTGTAAATTTAAAAGCTAATGGTATCTATTCAGTATATATCCTGGATTTGCAATGTTAGTGACACTACCATCAATATATCAAGTTAATTCATTTATTTCTGGTGGTATTGGCAAACAAAATTTGTCTAATAGTATTTGTCTAATATATTTGTCTAATCCAGTGCTTTAACAGAGAGATTGAGTCATCATTTTTAAAACATGTACAAATTTCTGCTCAAATACCAAAGAAAGAAATATTAAATGTGGGAATCAAATATTCATCTACTGAAATTGCCAACAGTACCCTTTCTGCAGTAGTTTGTTTTTTTTTAATTTTTCTTAGGTTATGAGTATTATTGGCTGAACCAGCATCCCTAACTGCCCAGAGTGTAGTTAAGAGTCAGCCACATTGTTGTTGGCCTAGGGTCACATGTTGACCAGACCAGGTAAGGATGACAGATTTCCTTCCCTCGAGGACATCAGTGAACCAAATGGGTTTTTTGTGTTTGGTAATTAACAATAGTTTCATGGGTCATTCTTAGGGTCTTATTTCCAGGTTATTGCTGAATTCAAATTCCACCATCTGTCATGGTGGAATTCTAACACAGGCCTCCAGAACATACCTGGGTCTTTGGATTAGTAGTCTAGCAATAATATCACTGGGCCACGGACTACCTCACCTTCCAAACCTCCATTATATAACAGCCCACCACACCAACAATCCTGTGTCAAGTTTTTGGATTCACTTGCAAAAATGGCGTCCTGGCACGGTGGCCTGTTTGAATCCAAGGGACAAGTTTGTTAATTGGCTAGTAAAAGTGTAAAGAGCCCTCCTTTGAATTTGTGACACCTCCTTGCACCTATGATGAGCAAGGAATGGTGTGTGTGTATATTTGTTTTATCCCCCTGAGTGTATAAAGAAAATTTCCTGTGTCAGGCTTTCACTCACTCACACATTCACTCTCAAACACAGTCCAAAAAAGTTACAGAGTTCTGAGGAAGGGTCACTGGACCTGAGAAGTTAACTGTGATTTCTTTTCACGGATGCTGCCAGACCTGCTGAGCTTTTCCAACAACTTCTGTTTTTGTCTCACCCAACCCCTCATCTGAGCAGAACAAGGTTAATTTGAAAAAGGATCCGTTCCCTTGCAGGTGGTTTTCTCCCTGCCAATTGAAGTTATGTCTTCAAAGGAGCCAGTTTCCTTGATTTAATACACAGGTGAGATTATTAGTTACTACATGTGAGAGAAAATAATAACACTGCATGCATACACAACAAGTTAGATGTGAGATGTGAGTTCAAAGTATGTAAAGGTTTAAACAAAAATCTGTAGTTGAGTTGTGTGAATAGTAGGCGATGGGCTGCTGCAGTTGTTACATTGGGTGATACCACTAGCACTAATATCAGTGAGCTGTTGATTTCAAGATGCTTGACTTTCCAGTTCAGCTGAAAGGCCTGTGCCCTGTTCTCCTTTGACTGCAGTTTCATCTCATTTCAACCACTGTAGCTACACCGGCTCTGAAGAAGAGTTATGCTGCACTCAAAATGTTGACTGTTTACAGTCAGCTAGAAAAAGGACTGACCTTCTGACTGTTGCGCTTTCCACCACAACCTGAAGGTATTGGATGTGGAAGCTTTGGAAAGGGTGCAGAGGAGATTTACTGGGATGTTGCCTAGTATGGAGGGAAGGTCTTACGAGGAAAGGCTGAGGGACTTGAGGCTGTTATCATTAGAGAGAAGAAGGTTGAGAGGTAACTTAATTGAGACATATAAAATAATCAGAGGGTTAGGTAGGGTGGATAGGGAGAGCCTTTTTCCTAGGATGGTGATGGCGAGCACGAGGGGGCATAGCTTTAAATTGAGGGGTGAAAGATATAGGACAGATGTGAGAGGTAGTTTCTTTACTCAGAGAGTAATAAGGGAATGGAATGCTTTGCCTGCAACGGTAGTAGATTTGCCAACTTTAAGTACATTTAAGTCGTCATTGGACAAGCATATGGACGCACATGGAATAGTGTAGGTTAGATGGGCTTGAGATCGGTATGACTGGTCGGCACAACATCGAGGGCCAAAGGACCTGTACTGTGCTGTAATGTTCTATGTTCTATGTATTGCACAACATATTGCCTTGGCTTTCTTTTGTGTCTTCACAGTTTTGTGATGACCACAACAGTAAATCGACCATTCCTGATTTTAGGCATCCTAGGGGACTGTGCAGCTGGGCTTTGAATATGGCACTTGAGATGTAAAAGTGAGAAACACCCAACAGCGGTGGGCACTTTCATTTTGGCCATCACAGGATTCAATGAGTAACCTGCCCAACATGCTAGCCACATAGTTAAGGAGGTGAAAAGCAGAAGATCATACCAGACAACTAGCCCCTAGCCTCAGGTTGTAGTGGAATTGATGCCATTCAACTCACTTGCCACCACAAGTTAACTGAAAATGGGAAAATCCAACCCAGTGAATCATTTCCTTGAGTTGGTTGTGGAATTTAAACTGTAGTATCATGTGATGTTCAATCACTATTTTGGGAACACTGAACTAAATCACAGTTTTGAAAAGCTTCTCTGTGCATTTCTCTGTGACCTTGTTGGGTTTTAAATACTCACCATTACACCGCACATTTTATATTTCATTCTTCACACTTGAAAAACCTGGTATTGCATTACCTGTTTTTCTGTTTTAAATTAATCTTCCCTGCATGGGAGTGATTGAGATGTGCTGTTTCAATCTCACCACTTCACATTCAACTTTTATTGTCTCACCTAAACTTTGTATCTCTTGGCTGTTCCATAACACCTAGTTTCTTTCATTCAAAGTGTAATTATGGCAGAGAATTACAGAATGGTTAGAGCACATGAGGAGGTCATTTCAGTTCATCGAGTTTGACCCCACTCCTGGCTTCATTCCATGGCCAAACAACCTTCTCAACCCCACATCCCTGACCTGACACAATCTGTCCACCTTCTTTCCTACCTATCCACCCCACCCTTCCCACTGACCAATCCCCACTACCCTTACCTGCATCCACCTATTACAATCCCACCTCCCTTACCCCATCCCCATCCCTCCTCCCTCTATTTGTTTTCCAGCTCTTTTCCTGCTCCCCAGTCCTGATGAAGGCTCCTGACCTGAAATGTCAACTTTCCTGCTCCTCTGACGCTGCCTGACCTGCTATGTTTCCAATTGTATTATCCATATTACATCTGTCATAACACTTTTTTTTCTGTATCTTAATTTGTGTATTTTGTCATTCAGGAAACTATGAATTTGTTTACCCCGCCGTTCATCCTTGCAGGCATACATCTGGAATGTGCCTCAGTGATTTCCAATTAAATTTAACACATTGTTCAGTTACTGATTTTCACACCAATCGCTGATTCTGGTTTGCAGGCCTAAGTCCATTCTGAGCCCTTTGAAGTAGGTTTCATTCCAGTTACTTATTCTTTCTCTGTATTATTCTTTGTTCTTTTTCCATAAACAGTCAAAATCTTATGCTATAATGATCACTTTTCCCTGAATGTTCCCCTACTAACATTGATCTTGTTTTTCTACCCTCAATCCCAAGAACCAGTGTTTCACAAACTGGAAACCATATCACTGTCGAAAACTCTCCAGAACATATTCCAGGAACTTGTGTTCTTCTCTGCCCTTTACACTACTACTGTACCAGCCTTTGATTCAGATCATTAAAGTCACCCAAAGAGTGGTGAGCCTGCGGAATTCATTACCAAAGGAAGCAGTTGATGCCAAAACATTGAATTTATTGTAGAGATCCTAGATATAGCACTTGGGGTGACTGGGATCAAAAGTTATGGGAGAAAGCAGGATTAGGCTATTGAGCTGGATGATCAGCCATGATCGTGAAGGATGGTGGAGCAGGCAAGAAGGGCCGAATGGCCTCCTCCTGCTCGTATCCTCTTTGTTTCTATGTCTCCCATTGTAGCTACTGCAGAATTCATGCATCTCTGTGTAATTTTCTAACCAATTTGGTCTTTAATATCTTTCATACATTCTCTCCTCTTCCTGCTTCTGAGCTCCATAATGGCATGAGCTGTGCCCTCATAATAACCTGTTTGTGTTTATTGCAGCCCACCATGAACCACGCCAAAGCCTTTTGTAAGAGCTAAAAAGCTGTTGCATGCTCATTCCACTGATTTGCTCTGTGTTGTTTTGTGTACCAGCATGGCTCATATTATATATACTAAGCCACATGAGATTGGGTTGCCAAGCTAAGTCATGAGCCAAACATCAACACAATGACTACAGTTCAAATTAAAAGGCACCCAATGGTCATGAAAGAGAAGCTGTATGCAAGCCTTTTTTTAATTCATTCACGGGATGAGGACGTCGCTGGGTAGGCAGCAATTATTAGCCATCTCTAATTGCCCAGAGTGCACTTAAGAGTCAATCACATTGCTATGGATGTGGGGTCACACATAGGCCAGACCAGGTAGTTTCCTTCTCTAAAACACACTAGTGGGCCAGAAAGCAATTGACAATGGATTCATGGTCATCATTAGAGTCCTAATTCCAGATTTTTATTGAATTCAAATTCTACCATTTGCCAAGGTATGATTTCTGCTCTCTGATGAAGGGTCTAGGCCCGAAACGTCAGCTTTTGTGCTCCTGAGATGCTGCTTGGCCTGCTGTGTTCATCCAGCTCCACACTTTGTTACCTTGGATTCCCCAGAATATTACCTGGGTTTACTAGATTAACAGTCCAGCAATAGCACCACTAGGCCATCACCTCGCCTATTATATAGTTCCTGTCATTTAGCAAGCAGTCTCTGCGCTTGATGTTGTTGCTGAAATATTGAAGGAGTAGGAAACTGTCTGGGAGAATTGCTGAGATTCACTAGAATAGTCACACACTGACTGCATGTTTAGCCAGTATTAACAGTTGTGGTAGATCGCAGCATTTAGATATGTTTCTGGTTGATAGCACCCTGTAACAAAGGGAAAGTCACCGCCCTGTCAAAGTCATGTGCACACACCATTGCTTCCATCTGTTCAGAGAGAACACAATGAGTTCCCTTAGCTTGGCATAAAAGAAAACCTTTCACCTCTCTGATGCTGCTGTGGATGGTGAACTGGGAGATGCTATATTTGCCACTTATTCAGGTCTGAAAATGACCCACCCCAAAGAAGTTGGGGGTTATGGTCACCATCACAGCCTCTGGCACCACTCTCCTTGTCTGTCTTTGAGATGGCAGGTCTCATTGCAAGAGGTGACAGAGTTCCGTCAGCACTTCCTACATAAAAGTGCCCATAATGCACACATTCCTCATGGCTTAGGCAGAGATAGGGAAAATGCTTCCAGAAGCAACTGTATGGATAAGCCTTCTGCAGCAAGCCCCATAACTCCTTGGCAGGATAGATTATTGTTATCATCTTCACAATTGCGTTTATTTCTCTCGTATTTTTTTTCCTGTTTTTCTTTATGTGTGTAGACTTCATAATGTGATCATACTGAGGTCAGACTGTTTGGGCTGGGAATAGAAGAATTCACTGTGGTGCTTCCAGTGTTATTAACATTCCTATGTCAGATGTGACACATTTGAAATCACAACTGTGATGACCCCCAGTCCACTGGCAGGTGAAAATTCCATAGTCAGCAAACAGAATTCAGCAGACTTGTATTCCATCAACCCGAACTGAACTAATTCATCAATCTTAAGTGTCAACTATCAGCAATGTTCTTATTTAACTGTTATGACAAACTTTCTCATTAATAAGGTAGGAACTTTAACATCATTTCTGCTAAATAATGCAATGGGCTGTCTGGATGGTTTCTTCATAAGTAATGTCCGTTACTCTTACCAGAGTAATAGAGTAACTTTTCTTTAAAACAATATCAAAACACTTAAATTGTTGCAAGATAAAACAAACTGACAAATCCAAAATTGACACTGCCTCAGTAGCCACTTCATTAGTTGTAACTATTTTTTTTTAAATTAACCTTCTTTTCTAAACAATCTGTTCAGAGATGTTCTCATACACCTTTGGAGTAGATGGGATTTGAACCTAGGCTACTCAGTCTAGGAAGTAGGGACTCTACTTCAGTACCTCAAGAGCCCCACTAATTGTAACAAGTGAGGTTAACAGCTGCTTTTCAAATAGCCAGAATCCATTAATGGATGTTTCAAATTCCAATTAGTTGGAGCCAAAGGGAAAGAGGTTCTAATGAATTCTTGCTAATATCTGCCACTGTGGTGTAAATGCTCATTAATTTGTGCTGGCATGGTTTCCTGCATCTTATCAAAGATACCTACTGGGATTCGGTACTGAGATTAATACAATAATCAGAGTTTTGTTCAGAATTTGGAGTCATCTCAGCTCAATTCTTGATGAACACAAATTCACAAGTCATAATTGGTCCTTAAACTGGCCCTCATTTTACAATTACTCTGGCTGGTTTAGCAATTCGCATTTGGAGGCCACCAAAATGGCTCATGTGATCAATGGTTGTTATCATGCTGTTGAATGCGGTTCCTAATGACCTCAGTGAACATTTAACACATTGGAATCACATTCTTTGACTTTAAAACAGGCAATAATCAATGTATTTGAAACAAAGCAGTTGTCCTCTACTGCTGTCAGCAGAATAGAGACATTTGCTTCTGTGGTTGTCGCAGCAGCAAATGTAATAACACCTTATCTTAACATTGGTGCTCAAAATGAGAAAGAAACTTACTTGCCAGTGCTAACGTTCTTCACCAAGGTTAGCCTGAAATGCAGCAAAATGTTTTTTTTTGTGTGATGTACTAAATCATGTTGAGCAGAAGTCAGTGTGAATTAGCAACAGCTTTTAATAGGGTATGTGGATTTTTTTTTGAATAGCAGCTAACCGTTTGATTTCGGTAGTTAGTTCACCTTTCACAGCTGTTTGTCTTAACATACCATTCACAAAATATGGCAGAAGTGTAGGCATAGTTTGTCTCTAGTGATGCTTTATCATTGTCATTGCAGATACAAAATGTCAATAGTTAATTAAAACAACCTTAACCTTAGGCATCAAACGCCAGGAGATATTGTCATTCTACACTAGTTAGTTCATGGTAAAAGTTTTCCCACATCTGCAGGATTTGCTGTTTATTTTAGATTAGAGTAGGTTAGATTCCCTACGGTGTGGAAACAGGCCCTTCGGCCCAACAAGTCCACACTGCCCCTTGAAGCATCCCACCCAGACCCATCCCCCTATAACCCACACACCCCTGAATACTACGGGCAATTTAGCATGGCCAATCCACCTAGCCTGCACATCTTTGGACTGTGGGGGGAAACCCACACAGACACGGGGAGAAAGTGCAAACTCCACACAGACAGTTGCCTGAGGTAGGAATCGAACCCGGGTCCCTGGTGCTGTGAGGCTGCAGTGCTAACCACTGAGCCACCGTGCTGCCCCTTTAGTGTTAGTATTAGTGTTTTGCTTTTGGTGAAATTAGGTTGTTCTGTTCCTTTGTTGGTAATAGGTTATGCTTTTATGTCATTATAAGCTTTTTTTTTGAGTATTTCTTATTGCAAGCAGTACAACTTAATCCATGTCATGAATACTCAGTTTAACTGGTTTATGCAAATCAACTAAATGGCTTTTGAGCTAACTTTCAGAATTTGATCATTGTGATTGTGACAGGGAAATACAAAGTAACACTAGTGATAATGGGAACTGCAGATGCTGGAGAATCCAAGATAACAAAGTGTGGAGCTGGATGAACACAGCAGGCCAAGCAGCATCTTCGGAGCACAAAAGCTGACGTTTCGGGCTTAGACCCTTTGATGGGACATGCTCTCTGATGAAGGGTCTAGGCCCGAAACGTCAGCTTTTGTGCTCCTGAGATGCTGCTTGGCCTGCTGTGTTCATCCAGCTCCACACTTTGTTATCTTACAGAGTAACACTAGTTTGAATTTGGAAATCAGCACTGTGAAACATATAATCTGTGGGTAGGGTGCAGTGTGTTAATCTAAGATAATGAGGCAGACATATGGCAAAGTTATGAAAAGAGAAAGGGCTAGAAGTTAATTGAGAAATCAGGATGGTAATGCATGTAGAAAAATGAATATTTTGACTCGATATACAAAACAACTAATAACTGTAATAAACTGGTGGTTAGAATTTAAGAGCTTTGGCAGCAGAAGTTGGCCATTCAGTCCCTCAAGCCTATGCTACCTTTCTAGATCATAGCTGATCATCTATCTCAACAGCTCTTTCCCATGCTCTTCCCATATCCAATGGTGTCTTTTTTATCTACAAATCTATTGACCTTTGTCTTAAACAGACTCAGTAGGTGATGTCTTCTGATTTTTGGGCAGCATGAGAAATTGGAAGATGGAAACGCCCAAAATCTGTCAGGATGTGAAAGTCCACAAGATCTTAATCAGACACCTGTTTGGTGGCTGGATGCCTTTTGACTGGATTTAGGGCCCCAAATGAGGAAGTCTTAGCTGCCAAGAGCCACCAGCCATTCAGAGATCAGAACTCCCCGGTGCCATGGAGAAGCCTACGGTTCCTGCTGGGCCAACATCCTCCCTGAAGGGACAGTATGGAGGAGAGGGACCATGTGGACAATGTTTAAAAAGTAGTGTTGGGTCTCAGAGGCCAGCCATATGCCTGATGTCCACTCCTTCCATCATGCACAGATTAGTGTAGATGGTTGGACCCCTTCCACGGTCCCTGCAACGTTTGTTTGCACTAATTAATCACTCAGGTAGGCTGACTTTTTCTCGGCCAGGAAATGACTGCAGCCCAGGCAGGACGAGACCCTTGAGTGCTCATTAATTTATCCCAAAAGGGCCTCAGTTTGTGGTGGGCTGCAAAAGTGGACCTGGAGCCTTCCTATCCAGAAGTTAATTTGGGCAGAAGCAGGAAGATGACAGAGTTACCACCTTAAATAATTTCCTTCCTGGGTCTGGGATCACCTCCTCTGGGGCTGGCAGATTGTGTCCAACAACTGAGCTCCCACAACCCTCTGAGATAGAGAATACTAAAGATTCACCACCCTCTAAATGAAGGAATTCCTCCTCACCTCAATCCTGAATGCCTTTTTTTAAACTGTGTGATATTGTGTCCTCTAATTCAGTATCCCTTGTCTAGCCCTTTAAGAATCTTATAAGCTTAAAATTTAACTGAAGAATTCAAATGGCTTTACATAAAAAATATTACTAAGTATTTATAAGTAAAAATCATGTTAGAATCTAATTGTGGGTTAGGAGGGCTTGTGTGGCATTGTTAACAGTGAGTGCAAAATATTAGTTAGTGGAGTTCTTTTTTTTGATAATTTGTTATCGTTTAAATTGTCTGCTCATCATGAAGTGGAATATGTCAAAACTAAAATAATAAATTAGAAACTTAGTGGGTTTTGAAGATGATATAATCAGATTTGTAGAATTCAATAGAGCCTCAAGGTTTTTGATTGTTTGCAGTTCTTCTGAACTCCAAACCATAAATGGACACAGCACGGCTAATGACTGATAACATCACTTAACTGGAAAAGAATTGTGGAAGGTCACCACCCTTCCTTCATTGCAAAGGAATGTTTTCATTGTGTTATTTTTGTTTTGCAGGTTGCTGCAAGTAGAAACTTCACTTTCAGACCCCTTGCGTGAGTTAGAGCATGTGGCAAACTGTTTTGCCATTTTCCCATGCCTCTCATCTTTTAATAGGCACTCTTAAGGTTCCTTGCCTATCCCTTTTACAATTATTCTTGACAGGAAAATTCAAACAGCCTGTTCGTATGCCTCTGTGATTACTGTTCCGAACGTGATCAGAAGTAACTGTAAGAAACTGCACTAGATCAACTCACCCATTATTGAGGTCCACACCACAAATTCTGTGCCAAAGCCTGACCACAATAAAAAGCATGCTAAATGGAGGCACAGGTGCAAAATTCATGTTCTAGTGGGCAGTGACAAAGAATGTTAATCATTTTGTTTTCAAAGTATTTACAGGGAGGTCCCATATTTATGTCAGTTTGTGCTTGATCCCAGCTAGGTAATTGTAGGATGGAATGATTGCTTGAGTACTGTAGGTTGAAGGATGACCAACAGAAGGCCTGGCAGGGTGGAGTATTTAAGAATAGCAAAGATCTGATTAACGTGCAATGATCTGATTTCACATATGCCAAATTTTCTAACTGTGCAGGGAAAATTAATCTTCGTTCAAAACCAAAGTTAAAAGCCAAACCTTTCAACATCAGTTTTTGATTATTAAAGTTACCCGGCAGTCATCCCAGAAAGTAAACACTGGTTCAAAACTGAATTGGTTGCACCAGACAGGGTCCCCACTTTCTGATGCTGTTCAGGGAAACATTTACATGTTTTACTTTTAGCACTACAGAATGGCCACTTGGACCAGAGTCTGCAATAATAGCAGGTACCCAAGATCACAGAATGATTGCAGCAGTGGAGGAGGCCATTCAGGCAGTTAATTCCATGCCAGCTCTCTACAAAAATAATCTAGCTAGTCCTACCCCTCAAATCTTTTCCCCTTGCCCTCCAGGTTTTTCATACTGAGTGCTTATCCAATTTTCTTTTGCAAGACATTTCTGGTTGATTTTTAATGATGCTTTCAGGAAATGTGTTCCAATTCCTAGCCACTCACTCCCGCGTAAGCAAACTTTTCCACACCTGTAGTTCCTTTACCAATTGCCAATCCTCCAATGCTGGTTCCTTCCGGTTTCTTTCCATGCACTCTGTCAAGACCCTATTGATGTTGAAGCCTAAATAGGAGCAGATCTGATAGAGGTTTTCAAAAACACCGGAAGTCAAGATCTGATAGATAGAGAGAAAATGTTCTTGCTCATAAAAGAATCAAGGATGAGAGAACATACGTTTTTGAAGTGATTTGCAAAGCAGCAAATGTGATGTGAGAAAAGAACATTTTCACACAGTGAGTGGTTCGGGTCTAGAACGCGCTATCTGGAAATGTGGTAGAGCAGGGTCAATGAGGAATTTAAGTGAGCATTAGATGATTACTTGTTTAGAACATATTTACATGGATGTAGAAAACAGGCAGGGGAATAGGACTAAGCCAGAATGCAGAATGCTCATTTGGAGATGTGACAGCCTGAATGGGCTCCTCTTGCACCATTCCATTGCTGTGATCCTGTAAAATTAATCTCTCAACATTCTCTGCTCTAAGGAGAACATCCCAGGATTCTTCAATGAAGTAAGTGAAGCCTGTCATCCTTGAAACCATTCCAGAAGATATTTCCACAAACTCTCTCAGACCTTCTCCAACAGTGCCCAGAATTAGGCACTCAATTCCAGTTGTATGCTACACATCTCGATATGCAAAGCCCAGGATCTTCAGTATGTTTTTTAAATTGCTTTCTCCACTGCTTCAGCAAGCTTCATTGGTTTGTGCACATATACCTCAGGCCTCTCTAATCCTTCACCCATTCCAGAATTATACTTTTATTTTATAGTACCTTTTCCCTTTCTTCCAAAAGAAATAACCCCAGAGAGGCCAGTATCCATCATGATCAGTCCTTGATTTTAGTACTGCCGCATTCAGAGTCAGCCATCAGAGAGTCAGCATCTCTGGCATTCCCCTTTTCTTTTGTCAGCCAGGGCTCCCTGATTGGACCTGATTAACAGCTCATATTACGTGAGGTCCAACTAGCTGACCTCATTACAATCACTACACGATCACACTTCTCTGTATTACATTTATTATACATTTGATTCATTCAAGGGTTGTGGGGGCAGGCATGAAAGTGGAATTAAGCTAACAATCAAATCAGCTATGATCTAAATTAAAGGCAGAACAGGCTCAATTGGCCTGGTCCTGCTCCTATTTCTTAGCTGCTAGAACATAAAGTACTATCTACGGAACTCTATTCTGGGAGCAATCTGCTGATTGAAGAAAATTGGAATAAAGGCAAATACTTAAGTACCCAATCTATTCTACAATTGTTTACAATTTTCCTGTACATCATACACAACAGACATGATTTGAAATATTGGAAATCCCAATTTCTAGGTTAACAGTTTACTCCTTGATTGCATTATTTGGTAACATGTGCCTGATTGTATATGTCATGTTTTCTGCAGATCCAGAAATTCCATGTTCTATGAGGAGTTGAGTTTAAAAAAAGTCATATAGTAATATATGTTATTGAAAAAAAAAGACTCAAAATATCACCCTTCATACTGCCAAAGTTCATAGGATCAGGGGTATCACCTTATTTTAGAATTTCAGCCAACCAACCATATATTTATGACAAACCGACCAGCCAAGAAGCATAAAAGAAATATAACATTCATATTGTCATTCTCGTGATCTCAATACATCTCAAAATGCATTACAGCCAGTGTAGTAATGCAGGGAATGTGGCAGCCCGTTTACACACAGCAAGCTCCATCAAACAGAAATGTAATATTTCTTTTTATTTTGTGGGCTGTTGTAGTTTCTCATAAGCCCAGCAGTTGTTTCCCATCTCTAAATCCCTTTGAGGAAGTGGTGGTGAACCCCTTTCTAGCAGTTCCTAGCAGGTATGCCCACTGTGATATTATGAAAGAAGTTCTAGGATTTTGATTCAACAATAGCGAAGGAATGGTGACATGTTTCCAAGTTAGTTGAAGGGAAACTTGCAGGTTTTCAGGTATTGACACCCTTTGGCCTTCAACATAGCAATGATTGTAGGTTTAGGAGGTATGGTTGAAGAAAACTTGGCAAGTTGATGCCAACCTGTACTTGTGATGTTGATTGAAGGGTAAATATCAGCAATAATATTGGGAATGATGCAGCAAGTTTCTGCCACATGTGACTTTAAATGGGGCTTTGGTTTAGCATCTCATCAAAATACAACACCTACAATAGTTCAGCGTTCCCTTAATACTGCAAGGGAACGTGTCAGCCTGGATTTTGTGCTCAGATCCCTGGATTTGGAGTTGAATTCACAACATGTTAATTCAGGCAAGTGTGGTCCCAGCGCGTGGCATCTGTATGGATACATGAACATGAAGGGTTTAGCAGAATTTGGGCCAAATACTGGCAAATGGGACTAGATTAATTTAGGATATCTGGTCGGCATGGACAAAGTGAACTGAAGGTCTGTTTCCATGCTTTACAGTGCTATGGCGGTGACTCTAAATGAGCCCAACTGACACAAGTCAAGCTAACAGAGACAGAGTATTTAGTAACCCTTGACAGATGAAAGATATATGTGCCCCTTGACTTCCCTCTTATAAAGAGCATCTTAAAACCACAAAAATGATATTCCTCTGTAGTGTGCAGGCTACAATTCATGTATGAATGCAATGATGAAACAGACAACCACCAAATAAAAACTGAAAGAACTGCAGGTGCTGTAAATCAAGAGCAAAAACAGAAATTGCTGGTCTGGCAGCATCTGTGAAGAAAATATCAACATTGTGGGTCTGGTGACCCTTCCTCAGAACAACCTCCAGTTGATCAATAAGTATACTATGTTTCAGCGAGTATGCACCATTATGTTAGAAATACCAGGTTGCTCAGTTAAGATCTATGGAGAGAAATAGAATTACCATTTCAGGTTGATGATGGGCCATCATCTAATCTTAAGCAACCATTAGCTTGAAGCATTTATTCTGTTTCTGTCTCCCCAGATGTTGCTGACCTGCTGAGTATTTCTAGTATTTTCTACTTTATTTCATAATTCCTGCATCTGCAGTATCTCATTTTTGTACCAGTACCAATGTTACTCCGAGTCCTTAAGAAGATTGCACTATACACTGTAAACGCATCTGGAAAGTTTGGCATGAATTCAGTTTAGTTTTGCTCATCCCAGTCTAGTTTTTGGTGCACTCAAGCCAAAATTACAAGACAATTCTGCCAGAGCAGCTATTGAGAGGATGCAATGAACTAGTGGTATTATTGCTGGACTGTTAATCCAGAGACCCAGATAATGTTCTGGGAGCCTGGGTTCGAATCCTGTCATGGCAGATGGTGGAATTTGAATTCAATAAATGTCTGGAATTAACAATCTAATGATGCCTGTGAATGCATTGTCAGGAAAAATTCATCTGGTTCACTAATGTCTTTTAGGAAAGGAAACTGCCATCCTTACCCGGCCTGGCCTACATGTGATTCCAGACCCACAGCAATGTGGTTGTCTCTTAATTGCCCTCTGTGTAGGGATGGGCAAGAAATGCTGCCCTGCCAGCGATGCCCTCGTCCTATGATAGAATAAAGGTCCCACTCCTTTCCTCCACTGCCGCCCCCATTGTTTTCTTTTAGTTTTAAGGTCCCCCCGATCTTGTTAGCTTGTTAAAATTGTATATCCTGTTCAAGCAGGCAACTTGTTCTCATTTTTTCTCAAATTATATCAATATTTGATCAGTGCCATATATACAGCCTTGAGCCCTTGCCTCTGTGAGCAATGACTGACCAATTTACTATGTGTCATCTCTGCTCTGTGTATTGTGTTGAGTTTAGTTTTTTAGAGGTTTGGATTTTCAGGTTAACAACTTCCAAATGTTGATTGCAGTTTTCCTTTACACACATCATTTAAAGTCATGACAATGAATTGGTATTGGTTGATATTTGAGTAACAAATGCATGCAGTGCAACAATTATACATTCTTAGAATTTCCAGTAAAATGAGTAAGCCTATAAATAGAAAGCAATTTAAAATTTAACAGAGGAGTACCCAGAGGATGATTTAAGACAGGTAAAATTGAGCATGAAAGTAGACTTACAAGGAAACTGAATGTGACTGCAAGAGTTTACATAAAAATATATAAAGAGAAAAGAAGACTAGTGAAGACCTTACAATCTGAAATAGGGGAAATGATATGGAGAACAAGAAATGGCAGAGCAAATAACAACTGCTTTAGTTCGGACTTCAAAGAAGAAACCATAAATAACTTCCCAGAAATGTGAGGAAGCAAGAGTGTATTAGGAAAAAGGAATTGAAGGAGATGAGGATTAGTTTTAAAAAAAGGTGCTGAAGAAATTAATGAAATTGAAAGCTGATAAATCCCCAGGGTTTGCTAATCTGTATCCTAGGGTTCCATGAGATGTGGCCATTAGAAGAATTGATATATTGGTGGTTATCTTCCAAAACCCTGTGGACTCTACAATGGTCCCATCAGAACAGATGCTTGAAAATGTAACATCACTATTTAAAAAAAGAGGTAATGTGAAAACCAGGAATTTCAGGCCACTTAGTCTAACATCAGTAGTTGGATAATTGCAGGAGTCTATTATAAAGGAGATGATAACAGGACACTTAGAAAACACCAAAAGAATCACACAATGTCAACGTCAGCTTTTGTGCTCCTGAGATGCTGCTTGGCCTGCTGTGTTCATCCAGCCTCACATTTTATTATCTTGGAATCTCCAGCATCTGCAGTTCCCATTATCTCTGACACAATGTCAACATTGGTTTATGAAAGGCAAATCATGTTTAGTAAACCTACTGAAGTTTTTTGAGTATGTAACCAGTCAAATGGATGAGGATGAACCAGTAGGTCCAGTGTGTTTGGATTTTAAGAATCTTATGATAAAGTTTCAAGTCACAAAATGTGCAAAACCAAAACCCGTGGGATTGCTGATAATATACTGGCACAGATTGAGAATTGGTTAGCAGAAAGGAAATAGAGAGTACAGATAGAAAGAACTCCAGATGTGGAGCTGGTGGAACACAGCAGGCTAGGCAACATCAGCGGAGCGGAAAAGTTGATGTTTCAGGTTGGGTCTCTTCTTCTGAACACAGACACAGAGAGCAGGGATATGTGATTCTTTTTCAGAGTGGAAGGCAGTGACAAGTTGGGTAGCGCAGGAATCCGTGCTTGGGTCGCAGCTATGTCTGGGTATAGCAATAAATTGGATAAGGGAATCAAGCATAATATTTTCACTTTGCTGATGACACGAAATTACATGGGATTGAGAGCAATGAGGAGGATGTAAACAGTTTTCAGAGCGATTTAAACAAGTTTTTTGAGTGAGCAAAGGCGTAGCAGATGCAGGTTAACACAGAGAAGCTGTCCACTTTGGTCAGAAAAACAGAATAGCAGAGTATTATTTACATAGCAATAGATTGAGAAATGTTGATGCGCAAAGAGATTTGGATGTCCTTGTGCGTGGGTCACTGAAAGCAGGTATGTAGATGCAGCAAGATTTTAGGAAGGCAAATGGTATGTTGACCTTCATTGCAAGAGGGATTTAGTACAGGAGCAAGGACATCTTAACTGCAGCTGTACAGGGTCTTGGAGAGACCACAGCTGAAGCATTGTGTGCTGTTTTGAGTTCCTGCCCGAATAAAGGCCATACTTATCACAGAGAGAATGCAGTGACAGTTCACCAGACTGTGTCCTGGGATGGTAGGTTTGTCATATCAGGAGAGGTTCAGTCAATTCATCCTGCAGTCACTAATGTTTAGAAAGAGTGAGAAGTATCCCAATGAAACATAATCATTGCTGACAGGAATTGACAGATTAGATACGTGGGTGATGTTTCTACTGGCCATGAGGTCCAGAACAAGGTGTCGCAGCCTTAGGATATTTGCTAGGCCATTCTGGACCGGGGAGAGAAATTTCTTCACTCAGAGAGAGGATCACATTAAATGACAGAAGTTGACTTGATAGAATGAATGACCCACCCCTGCTCCTATTTTCTATGTTTTTATGTTTCTCTCATGTGTTTATTTATCTGTTCTAGCTTTAACCCTACTGATGGTGTGATTTACTTAGGTTGCTCGTATGTTGCAGCCTTCTGTTGTATGGATCGACAATGCAGAGAAAGTCTTCTACAAGAAGGTTCCAAAGATGGAAAAGCAGGTAGGAGCAAAGTTGTTTTGTGCAGTGATATTGAGATGGTTAGTTGGCCCAGGTTATGAAGTCAGTATTCGTTATAGACTTGGTTCAATTTTTTTTTGTTGTTCTATGACTATTTATACATGTTAAAATTCATTTGTGAAATATGGACATCAATGGCTGGGCCAGCATTTGTTGCCCATCCCCTAGGTACCCTTGAGAAGGTGGTAGCAAACTACATGTCATGAACTAAGCGGCACAGTGGCTCAGTGGTTAGCACTGCAGCCTCACAGCTCCAGGGACCCAGGTTCGATTCCAGCCTCGGGCGACTGTCTGTGTGGAGTTTGCACATTCTCCTCGTGTCTGCGTGGGTTTCCTCCGGGTGCTCCGGTTTCCTCCCACAGTCCAAAAATGTGCAGGCTAGGTGGATTGGCCATGCTAAATTGCCCGTAGTGTTCAGGGGTGTGTGGGTTATAGGGGGATGGGTCTGGGTGGGATTCTTCAAAGGGCGGTGTGGACTTGTTAGGCCGAAGGGCCTGTTTCCACACTGTAGGTCAGCATCATCGTCATCAACTAGCTGGCGCAGTCTGACAGAGTTTGCATCTGTGTTTCTTTCAAATGCTGCAATCCCAAGGTATGATGGTGTTTCAAGCTGAAGGCTATTTGTATGCACAGATTGATAGCAAATCTTATTCATCCACATTTTGCAAATGTTCCACTGTAGCATTATGGGAAAAAAAACCCTCTGTGTAAGGCAAACAATCCATCTACATATTTTCAATTATGGAATAAAGTTCTTGGGAAATTATCAAACAATCCTTGACAGCCTTTTTAAAGAAGGGGATGCACATTTTGTCACTTCCTGAAAAAGTTGTGAAAAATTCATTTGCTTCATGCTAGCCAGCCCTCTCATAACTGGAGCATCAAAGTTCACCTTGTTTCATCTTGTACAGCTGGAACCAAAGCGGTTAAAGAAATCTTTCCCAAAAATACTCAAGTCCATTAAAGCAGAAGATCGTGTTCTCATTGTGGGCACAACGAGACGGCCATTTGATGCAGAGTTGAAGTCTTTCTGCCGAGGTTTCCAGAAAATTGTGCTCATCCCTAGACCAGATTATACTTCTCGATTTGGTGAGTATAGATTACTTATTGATCGTATTGTAAAAGGGATGTTCTCGGATCTATGGCCGCGCTTACTGAAAGCTGTAGTCCTGTGAACATTGAAAGGCTGTTGGACCAAAAGTCATGCCAGTGGACAAAAGAAACCTGACTAGCTTCATCTCTTTAAATAATTGGAAGGAAATTCAGGTGAGTGCCAGAAGTAGTCAGCTCAGTTGTCTAATGCCTGCTGTGCCCACCTGATCAAGTGCAGCTAGTGCCATTTCTGTTTAGCACAGCTCAGCATAGTAAGCCAATCAATGTTGTCAGCGCACCTCAGTCAGGTCAAGAAGATTAGCTTTTGCTAGAAAGTCCCAGCAAAGTAAGACAATGGCATCCCTCCAGGGGCTTGACTGCAGTCACTCAGGTCATTCGAAGTCAGAATTCTCTCCAAAGGGTGACGAGCTAAATGCTGGCCCACCAACCATCTTCAGTCTGACTGCTCTACTGTGAGCTGTTTTTTGTCTTGCAATGTGAGACAGGCAGGTATTATGGGTGATGAAAGTGAATGGCATAGCTGTTACTTATGGTGCAAGTGGGGAGGTGTCCTAAGCAAGAAGATAAGTAGTACAGGTGCATGCAGGGTTAATGCTGTCAGGGGTTAGGTGGATGATAGTGAGTGAAGGAAGAAATTGCATGTAATAGTGAGAATGGTAGAGGATGCACTTTAGTAGGAGGTGGGTACATAAATAGAGATAGAGTCAGTGTGAGGTATCAGAGAGAAGTGGCACTTAGGTTGGCAAAGTGGAGAACGTCACTGATCTTCTTCCTATAGCACTGCGCATGCCTCCCGACATTTGAGACTGCTTCAACTCATGTGGTAACCTGAGACTAATCCAAGTCCTAGGGAAGGACTAATGCATCCAGTAGGACCTCCAAATCTCTGCCTACAAAGTTTCCTCCTGTCTGCTATGTTTTGTGTAAATGTCAGGAACTTTGCAGAGCAACTCTGGGTTGACAGGGCCCATCCTTGTGCATGAGGATGGCACGGGTTCAAGAGATGCTGGTCTTTTGGTGGAATACCATTGAGTGACAAGTTGTTTTGTGTGCGGTTAGTTTGAGCTGGAATTTGACATGATGGGCACTGGGAGTAGGGTAGGTAGTTAAGGATGTGTGTTTGGTAAGATACAGCGAGAAAACTAGTTAGGCCTCAAGTTGGAAATGCTTCCAAAAGATGCAACTAGAAGTTAGCAAAAAAACATAAGATTCAGCCCGATGTTTCTATATGCAGAGATTAGCACAAAAAACCTGTCATCAAAATGGCCACCTGTGAATTTGGACAACAGATATCCCAAAGCCAGAATGAACATGCACGTGTGTTGCGTTCATCATTATGGTCTGTGCATAATAAAGTCAAACCAACTACTCCTGTGTAGATGGCCTTACTAAGGTTGAGGTTCCAGGGATGAGGGTAAAGTATGGGAGCAGGGGCAAATGCTGGGAGCAAGGAGATAGACCAGGAGTGGGAATAAAAGTCACAAAGAAGCACAGCTATTGCTGAGAATTTACTCCAACCTTGCAGTAGCAGTTACTGCTTCACTATGTACTGGAATCTAGCTAAATAGACTATCTTTCCCATTGGAAGGCAATCATGCCCATCATTTGGCAGTGATGCAGTGTTGTCAGGAAGAGTTTCTGTGCCTGTATGGTCCTTGTGGCATTCCTATGAAACAAACCTTCCATGTACAGTGAAATTGCAGTGAGTCAAATTCTGACAAAACTAATCTCTAGTTTTTGACCAAGTTGTTAGCCATTCACACCGGCAGAATAGGAAATCCAATAGAAGGATGCTCATCAAAAGCTGAAGTTCTAGATTGTTTACTCTGGGTTCTGGATTGCGAGAAAGTTGATTTTAATACAGTTAGACAGAATTTGACCAAAGTGGATGGGAGCAGCTATTTATGTCTGCGAGAGTTATTCGAAAATGAAATAGTAAAAGTGCAACACCAAGTTGTTCTTGTAAAGGTGAAGAGTGGGACCAAGAATTCTAGAGACTCGTGTATGTTTAGGATGCATAAGACAGGGTAAGGGAAAAAAGGAATTAAACGGCCAGTACAGAGGGAAGCTGATGGGAGATACCAAGGGCTGAAACAATGGAAGCTCCAGAGGAATACCATAAGGCTTATTTACAAAGATATTAATTAGGAGAGACAGAAAGGACATGAGCAAGTAGTAGTGCATAAAATATAAGAAAATTCAAAGTTACAAGTATATTAGGGGCAAGAGGATAACACAGAAAATTTAGGCCCGATCAGAGACCTGGATGGCAATCTGTGTTTTGAGCCAGAAACATAGCTGAATGAATTCTTTGTATCTGATTTCACAATAGAGGAGGATGGTGTCGGCGTATAAATCAGGGAGGAAGACTGTGATATACTTGAATAAATCAGCATTAAAAGAGAGCGAAATGTATTAACAGTTTTAGCAGTCCTGTGAATGGATATGTCCCCAGGTCCATATGAGATGTATCCCAGGCTACTATGAGAGGCAAAGGAGGAGATTGCAGGGGCTGTGACATTAAGTTTCAAATCCTCACTGAGATATCAGATAACTGGATTCAGGTAATGTGGCACCATTAGCCAAGGAAGATATTAAGGATAGGCCAGGAAACTGCAGGCCAGTGAGTGACATCAGTGGTTGGGAAACTATTGGAAAACATTTTCAGGGACAGAATTAATTTGTACTTGAAGAGTCAGTTATTAGTCAAGGATAATCAGTGTGGTTTTATCAGAGGAAGATCATGTGTAACAAATTTGATTTTTGTTTTGAGGAGTTGACTAAGGATGTAAATTAGAGTAGTGTGCAACCCTCAATCGATAACCTGAGCTATAAATCTTTGCAAAACCCTTAAATGAGGGTAGTGTAGTTGATGTGGTCTACATGGACTTAAGTAAGGCTTTTAAGAACATAAGAACTAGGAGCAGGAGTAGGCAATCTGGTCCCTCGAGCCTTCCCTGCCATTTAATAAGATCATGGCTGTCTTTTTTGAGACTCAGCACCACTCACCCACCCACTCACCATAACCCTTAATTCCTTTACTATTCAAAAATTTATCTAGCCTTGCCTTAAAAACATTCAGTGAGGTAGCTTCAACCACTTCACTGGACAGGGAATTCCAGAGATTCACAACACTTTGGGTGAAGAAGTTCCTCCTGACCTCAGTCCTAGATCAGATACCCTTTATTTTGAGGCGATGCCCTCTAGTCCTAGTTTCACCTGCTAGTGGTAACAACCTTCCGGCCTCCACCTTTTCTATTCCCTTCATAATCTGATATGTTTCTTTAAGATCTCCCCTCATTCTTCTGAATTCCAACAAGTGTAATTCCAGCCTACTCAGTTGCTCCTCGTAATCCAACCCTCTCAACTCTGGAATCAACAGAGTGAATCTCCTCTGCACCCCCCTCCAGTGCTAGTACATCTCTTCTCAAGTAAGGAGACCAAAACTGCACACAATACTCCAGGTATGGCCTCACCAGGATCCTGTACAGCTGCAGCATAGCCTCCCTGTTTTTAAACTCCATCCCTCTAGCAATGACAGACAAAATTCCATTTGCCTTTTTATCACCTGCTGCACCTGCAACCCTACTTTTAGCGATGCATGCACAAGGACGTCCAAGTCCCTCTGCACAGCAAAGTGCTGCAAATTTTTACCATTTTAACAAGGTCTTACATGGGAGACGGGCTCAAGAACGTTGTGTCCCATGGGATCCAATGCAATTTGGCAAAATGGATCCAAAATCAGCCTGGTGGCAGGAGTCAGAGAATGACAGCCAAATGGCATTGTGGTGACTGGAAGCCTGAGTCCAGTCGCATCACACAATGTGTGGGGCTGATTCCCTTCCTATTTATAATGTATGTTAATGGCTTAAATGAGATTGTGGGAGATGTGATCACTAAATTCATAGATGTCAGGAAAATTGGTGGTTCGGTAAAAATCAATGAGGAAAACCTTAAAATACAGGAAATGAGGAAAACCTTAAAGTACAGGAAAGCGTTCTAGGAAGAATAACGAGGCAAGGGAGCATATATTGAAAACTAGGACCCCAGGAAATACAGAGGAACAGAGAGACCTTGGTGTGCATGCCCACAGATCCTTGAAGACAGCAGGCCAGGTGGTTAGAACAGGTTGAAGGTACACAATAAGCCTAGTTTTGGGCTACACCTTGTTTTGTGGCCCTCTTGTGAAGTGAGCAGCTCCTCCACCATGTGCACACTATAGAATCTTGGAAGGTGCTTGCTACTTTGGCACCTAGTGTGAATCTTTCCAGGGCACAGTACGTTGCCTGCATGTCACAGCTATGACTGGCATTGATTTCTGATGCCGTATGTGGTTATGAATGGATCAGAATTTGTAGTTCACTCAGTCAATTATATCTAAGGTTCACATCCATCAAATGGTGCAAACAGGTGTCTTTCTAGCTTGACTCTTTGTGTTGGACGGTGTTATGAATGCCAATGCCTGGGGTGAGTTCTCTCATGTGAGCACATATATCCTGCTTCATGAGCTATGCAAAGGGCAGATGTTACTCAGTGGATTGGATGGAAGGTCCTGGTAACATATTTTCAGGCTAATTGAACACAGCTTGAGATGCTGCAGGCCAGGAATTTCCCCTCAGCCTGTGGGATCACCCCCACAAGCCCCGAGATGTCAGCCAAGAAGGTTAAGATGGTTCCCTAGTTTTGCGATGCCACCCTGCAGACATGATTGTAGACAAGGTCACCAACAGAAAGGACATCACTTTCCCAGGTGACCACACCAGTAAGATGTCACAAAAGACATGTAAAGTCTGGGCAGAGATCACAGCACAGGATAATCCCTCTGACACCTACAAAAATGATGCAACAAATGTTGAATTAACAGCAAGCATTTTCTGCACTCCATTAGGGGAAGTGACACCATTTTCTCTGTGCGACCTCACTCTGACAGAAGCATTGCTAACTCTGTTACTGCACCAGCATCTCTTGGAGCCTCATCCCCTGCAAGCCTTGACGTCACAAGCAATCTGGTAATTCAGTCTAGCGATTCCATCACTGCCATATGTCTGCAGCAAGGAAAGAAGAAACACCCAAGCTCTCTGTCAGTAAGAAGCCTCCCAGAGACCAGGCACCTACTGTGCCCTGTGCTGAAGATGTGTCTTTGTACCTAGCCATAAGTGACATGGTCAATTTGCAGAGAAAGGCAGAGGGACATCAGGTAGATTTGCCAGAGGCTGTAATGAAAGAGGGAGGAGTCGATGCACATGCTCACTGTCATGATGCTAGTGCACAGCACACTCCTTGGAATGGGTGGCAGCCACCATGGAGATCCAACTCCAGCAGAACATTGAGTAGCTGCTGGATATGTGCTGAGTCCTTCTGCCCATTGTTCTGGTCATAGTTCTGAGCATCAATGGCAAGAGACAAGGAATGAGGTGACCTCAACAAGATAGATGGTACCTGCCAGCACTAAGAGGGAGGAGGAGTGAGAGACTAGCATCCCAGGAGCTTTGTCTCAGTACACCTGAGAGGTGTCCAGCCTTCTAACTCCCTGCTGCTTCTAGACCCCGTCCTTCTAGGAGTTCAGGCTGAGCAAGGCGATCCTGCCCCTGTGCAGGATACTCTCAGCAGGCTCTGGTCCTTGAGGCCCAAAGCCTACAAAAGCATCCACCCACATCTTCAAGTTCTTCAGGGTATACAATGCAACATGCTCCCACCGTCCCATCTGAAGGGGTCACATCTGCACCTAGACAGAGTTGAAAGTAAAGGGAATAAATAACCTTCTGAGGACACATCCGTGGCATGGGTGTTCAACCGTTGTACATAATGTGCACTTTGGGAAATAAGTGCTCATCTGTGTTGTCCTAGTATCTGCTGTAGTTTTATTGTCACAATTGGACCAAAAAAAAATGAGAGATGAGGAGCACCTTCACCTGACAGAAGGATGCATTGTGTTGCAGTCTCTGCAACTTGGCTCCTCTCTCATAATCAGCAGTGTGAGTGAGAGGAGCTAGCCTCATCTCTCAGTGAAGCACACCTATAAGTTATAGTTTAGGCTAGGCACTGCTGAGGACACTGGGAATAATGATAAGTACTATTGGAGTAAGCTAGGCTTTAAGGGAGTGATGGCAGAATCTGTCATGTGTCTACAAGCTTCAGCAGGGAAAGCTCTGACTCATGCCTGGGACCCTCAAAGCCTGTGAGGAGGTCAATGGGCAGCTCATATGTTAAGTTAGTATAATGGCACAGTGTGATGGAGGGAATAAATGCAAAATTGGCAGCATTAAAGTACTGGATGCAATTTCAGAAGGGACGCTCAAACACTGAAAGGATACACTGTAAATTCATTGTTTTCAAAAATATTGCAAAAAAGTAAGATGCACAATGACAAGTCTCAGGTTCGGGGCAGCTTGGTCGCCTTCGTGAGAGAGTGAACTCCCTGAAGTGACAAATGTCTTTGGTAACCATGTTTGAAGCAAGATCCAGGAACACATAATAATGAAAATACTCACTACATCAGAGCTACTTGAGTATTAACCTAAATGCAGAACAATTTTTGCATGTGTATGGCAGCTTTCACAGGGGTGAGGATATCAGAACGAGCTAGAAGCAAAAGTCAGTGTTTTATTGCAGAGGACAATTAGATAGGAAAGCCAGTAAACCCCTGGGGAACATTGCACATGTGAAGGGGAGAGGTGACAGCCAATTGTACAAATGAAACAATAACATGATCAGAGAATTCTCAGTAGAGCTCAGTCATCCTCAAAGTAGGAGATTATGTGGTTCCCTCTGGCCTCTCAAGCTCTCTGGATAATTACCCTGTTTCCCTCTCTTTGACGGGTCATCTGGTCCATCTCAGGATTCTAATCGTCATCTTCTCCCTCAAAGGTTTCCTCTCACTCCCACTTCTCTTCTTCATCCTACAGATTTCATCCCCATTTTGGTGACTAAGACTGTGAACAGTTCAGTGGCCCACTGTGATGTGGAACAGCCTGTCTCAGGCACTGACTGACTGGTCTAGGAATCAGAACCTCAGCTTCAGCAGGCGATGTTTGTTCTGCATTCTGTAGGACCCTGAGGGGAAACCTTACAGAGATTTGTAAAGTCATAACGGACATAGATAAGGTGAATTAAAAAAAAATGTCTTTCTCCAGGGGAGGGGAGTTGAAAACTGGAGGGCATAGATTTGAGATGAGAGGGGAAAGATTGAAAGGGAACCTGAGGGGCAACATTTTTACACAGAGGACGGTTTGTGCAGGAATGAACTACCAGAGGAAGTGGTTGATGCAGGCACAGTTACCACAATTAAAATACTTTTGGGCAGGTACATGAATCGGAAGGTTTAGAGGGCTATGGGTCAAATGCAGGTAAACGGGACGAGCTTTGGTTTGGGAAAGCTGATTCAGATCGATGAGTTAGTCTGAAGGGATTGTTTCTATGTTGCCTGACTCTATGACAACAGTCTGAGGATGATGTAGTGGGTGCCATCAGTCCACCAACCATCCTTTTACAGTCCATGGTCCTTGTAAGTGGTTGGTAACTGTGTACAGCCCAGGATGAACAGGTTACAGCAGTTCCTGTGATTTCTAGTGCAGAACAGAAGTATGTGGCCGTTGTGGTTACAAATGATTTGAGCAGTAAGGGAGTGGAATTCTTTTCCGTTCATGAGAGCTGCTGATTCATGTTGGACAATGTGATAACTAGCCGGGTATAATCATTTTCACCCTGAACCTGTGGGAGATCAGCAATGGCTGCAAAGCCTAGTTGCCCTTGCTGGATAACTCCCCATGTTAAGGGTGAATACCCTGTGGGAATAGCATCAATGACTTCCCGATGCACTGATAGGTTGTTGACTGTGAAGTGCCACCTAGGTCCCTGAAACAATTGTCTGGGAAAGAAGTTTCGGGCTACCAGGCTGGAATTATCACCCAGGCCCTCAGACCACAAGTGTTTGTCCAGCATACGGGGCATTGGTCTGGCACAATTGCTAAATCTTTCGTATCTTCCTGCACTGGCTCTGTCATTTGCAGATAGCTGCATCTAAACTAATATATCCCATTCTGTGTCAGAGCTCTTCTCCTCTGTGGTTGATTTTGCTCTGCTGCTTCTTCCTCTGAAGGTTGTGCAGCAGGCAGTAGAGGATCCAAAGCAGTTTTCCTGCTGCAGGACTGACATCTGCCATTCTGTTTTAACATGCAACTGGCAACAGTAAGAGAAAGTGCACGGTCTTAGTAAGAGGGCACCTTCATCCCTGACATCCTTCCCTAAGAATCTTCAGTTTATGACTTTATAAGCAGGAAAGCTGAACCTGGACAAGGACCCAAACACCATGTGCTCTCTTCAATTCTGTGTTTGTTGAGAGGAGTGAGGCAGGATGTCCTTCCTGCCTGACAATATCCCTGACAGTGCACTCACGTTATCCTGACCTGATGCATGGTGGCCCAAGAGAAAGGACTTACGTGGCTTTAGCATGAAGTACCTGTCAGAAGCTACTGCCTCTTTTTGACAAAATTGGTACATTTTCCTCCTAGTTTAAGTGCTTTTTTTAAATCGATATCAAAAGCTTTTCGCACATTTGATTTTCAAATCAGTAGGGTGAGGTTTCACCTTGCATTCAATGCAGTGACTCGTGCATTCATCCTTGTGCCCCTGACAAGCCTTCCCCTTCCCATCCCATCTCTTTCAGTTGAGCCCTTTTTACCTGAGCATGAACGCCCCTGCTTTACCCTGGGTCCTTGGACCATTGATGTACCTTTCTGACCCTGCACTGCATCAACACCATTTCAAGGCCTAAGTGACTGTGATTTGTGTTGAACAACCTCCCAATACCACTTCACAGATGAGCAGTCTCCCCTGATAAGCTGCTAGGGCCTGCCCTACAATTTATAATTATCCCCGAGTGTTGCGATCACTCCCGCAGCCACTGAACACAAACAGGCCAAGGTCCAGACTTGACTAGCCTGTGGCCTCAACAACACTATGGGCTGAACATGAGAAATGCCCTGCATTATGTCTGACCCACCCACCCTGAGTGACCGAGACCAGAGCCAGCCCTAGACTGATTGTGGTGGTACCCTGTAAGAGACTGGGGTGCATCCTCACTGCACTCGGCATGCCTTCCCTTTGCCCTTCACAAACACATGCACCGAGTTTGCCATGTACGTTTTGGTACCTGCACTATATCTGGCAACATGCTGCCTTTACAGTGCAGACTGCCCCAAACCCTGACCCGTTCACATTAACTCTTTACTGTTTCCTACAAGCACAAGGTGCCAACCTTCCCTTCTGCCTGTGTAAGACAACCTGCTGACTGCCCTTCTCTGGAGAAGCTGACACTTGTGCGATGCCATTGCCCAGTTGAATGGTATGAGGTCGAAGGAGCCATTGTGCTTGAGTCAACACGGAGGCACGTACTGAAGTTGTAGTAAAGTGAAGAGAAGGAAGCACAGCCACAGTAACTCATCTGGGCTGGGTGCAGAGGACCAAACTGGACAGGTAGACCCTTGGATTATGCTGAGATAGTAGGATTATGCTGTCGGGTTTCTGAGGTGTCAAGAATCTCAACTGAACAGAAGATAACTGGGAAGGTGGCATTGATTCTGGCAAGTAAAATCATGAATGAGATACAAATGTATGTATATCATCCCATGACATGATGGCAAGAAATCAATGTCAAAACTGAATGAGGGAAGACTAAGTTGTAATCATTTAACACAACGTGAAGACTGACTTTCGGACTCTTGCCTGATTAGCTCATTATGCTCACCTTTATTCTCAATATCCCATTCTATCCATAAAATACAAAAGCAAGGAAGCTGTCATGAATTTTGATAAACACTGGTCTGGCCTCGACTGGTGTATGGTGTCCATTTGTGGACAGCTCATTTAGAAAAGGGTATGATGTTTTTAGGGTGCGCCAAAAAACCTTTACAAAAATGATTCCAGGAACAAGAGACTTTAGTTCAGCTGACATTGTTTGCAGTGTAAAGACGGTTATGAGGAAGTCTGCAAGATCCTGAGGGCTGTAGTCAGAATGGATAGGGAGTAACGGTTCCTGTTGGCAAACACCATCAAGAACCACAGGCGATTTAGGCGATGGGTAGAAGAAACAACAGCAAGATGAGGAAGCACCTGCTCACGCAACCAGTTGCAGTTTGGATCTGGATTGGATTGCCTGAAAGGATCTGAGGTTGGTTCAGTTGGAGTTTGCAAAGGGAATTGGATAAGCACTTGAAGAGAAAACAACTGTATGGCCGACTGGGAAAAGACAGTGGGAATCATAAAGTTCAACTTGCTTGGACATGACAGACTGAATGGCCACCTTCTGTGCTATAGACTTCTGTAATTCTACATTTTTACGATGCCATGCCCAAAAATCCCACAACCTTTTAAACTGTGTAACTTGATTATGCCAGATTGTAAATGTCGAAAACACTATTTCTACCTGGTGTAAACAGAAGTAAAATGTGCCGGGAGCAAACAACTTTTAGAGTGTATTGCTACAATGCAAAAATGATTAATTTCAATATTGGCAGGTGAAACCTAAGGCATTTTTACAAACTGGTTAGCATCTCTTAAATTTAACGTCTTTGGGAAAATAACAGACAATGAAATACAATGCAACTAAAGATTCTTCTGCCAATATTACTGACGGTAAATTTCAGCTTTTCATTTGTGCTTTATAATGTTATTTTCAGTCATCAAATGAATTAAAACTCTCATCTTTCATGTGACAGTGTTATGGCGGAACTTCATTCAACAAAATGGTGGGATTCTGACCAATTCATTAGACCTGAGTTCTCTAGCAAAAGTTACTGATGGTTATACCCAGGGACATCTTAGTCAAGCAGCAAAATACATTCTAACTGAGCAACGAATAAAGCAGCTGTACACCAAGCCTCTGACTGCAATAGAGTTTATTGTTCCTCTTGCCAGGCAAGATCCTGTATTCAAGGAGGAGGAGGAAGCATTCAAGGTAAGGAGCAACTTACCGCACAGGTTGTACATGTAAGAAGCAAACTCCAGATCAGTTGCTAGGCAATAACACACTTTGGTCGGTGTGCCATGGACCAGGATGACTTTTGTTTACTCTTTAAGCTCTGCCTCCTCATGACAGGAGAGATTTGAATCAGAGACTGGTTAATTTCCCACACAAAGGCAAATCAGCCTCATTAGCACTGAAATTTCTGGTGGCCTGTTGAAATTTGCAGTTCGTTTTACTTTGGTGTTGGTCAAACTTTGAAGGGACAACAAGAAAGTTCCAGTTGTTAATTTTTTCCTGGCAGCTCAATGGGCATGTTATACAATTCTAAAACAATTTCACTTATTAAGCATTTGAGGAGCAATTTTAACCAAACTCTTCTAGCAGGAAACCCGGGGGGGGAACAGTTCGACTGCCAGTTTGACAGATGACACGGTCATAGTCACTGGAAAGTGAAATTGTTCCAGGTGTTACATTCCTACCTGTCACTTTTCCCAGTCAGCCTGAACCAGTCGAGGCAAATTGTCCAAACCTGACAGGGCATTCCGTAAGGCATGTTTGATCAACAAGAGAGTCAAGGGTCAAGGGATCGAACAAGAAACCGAAGCTAAGACCACAACCAGATTATTCATGATCTTATCGAATGGCAGAGCAGGCTTGAGGCGTCAAAAGGCCAACTCCTGCTGATAAATCCTAAATTCATATGTTTAGACAGGGCTGATACTGAGGCCTTTTCTCTAACACCAGCAAAGTTCTGTCCTCTTTTCAATATCTTAATTTACTTTGGCTAATACCATGCGCTGATGACCGCTCCTCAAGGAAAAGCCTCAAAATCAGTATTGGCTAATAAATTGTTCACAGAAACTCTGAAGAGGCAGCCGTTGATTCTAATGACTTCTGCATTTCCGTTTGAGATAGATATCCCCAATCAATCCATCTCATTTCATCTCCAGTCGCTATTTTGCATGTGGTGCATCTCCCCTGTGTTCTATTTGTAATCACACTGGGCACACTGCCATCAGGAAAGGAAGATATACTGAGAGCAACCCTCTGTCCGCAGTACCAAGACCTCAACTGCTTGTGAGAGACACCCACGGTGGCTCAGTGGTTAGCACTGCTTGCCTCACGGCATCAGGGACCCAGGTTTAATTCCAGCCAGGGGGGACTGGGTGTGTGGAGTTTGCACATTCTCCCCGAGTCTGTGTCGGTTTCCTCTGGGTGCTCCGGTTTAAACCCGTAGTCCAAAGATGTGCAGGCTAGATGGATTGGCCATGCTAAATTTCCTGCAGTGTTCGGGGAGATGTAGATTAGGTGGGCAATGGCTGGGTTGTCCTTGGTGGGATGCTCTGGGGTTTGGTGTGGACTTGTTGGACCGAAGGGCCTTCTTCCACACTGTAGGGATTCGATGATGATGATTCTTTGTTAAATGCCTGGGTTGCTCGTTGACCTGTGGCCTCAGGTGGCAGGAGTACAGGCAGCAGCCACTGGCTCATGACCAGCTACGGATTGGTCAACAGCTCTCGGAAGGCGGGTCTCCCGTCCTTGGGATCCTCGATCGAAGAGAAACTCTGTCCTCGTCTCATTGGATGCCAGTATAGAAAAAAGATACGTCTAGCTTTCTCCAAAGTAGGTGACACCGGGATCATGCTCTCCAGCTGTCAGGACCTGTGCTACCTCCACAGATTGAACACATCAAGTTCCATTCATATACTCAAACTGTTACACAGCACTGCTAACAGTCAGTTTTATAAGGGGAGGGCGAACAGCCAGAAATCGTGTTACATATTGGCACAAATGATATAGCCAGAAATAGGATTGAGGATATAAAAAGTTATTTCAGGGAGTTAGGATGGAAGCTGCAGAGCAGGACGAACAGAGTAGTGTTCTCTGGTTTACTACCAGTGCCACGAGATAGCGAGGCGAGGAACAGGGAGCGGGCGCAGCTGAACACGTGGCTACGCAGCTGGTGTAGGAGGGAGGGCTTCAGATATGTAGATAATTGGGATGCCTTCTGGGGAAGGTGGGACCTGTACAAGAAGGACGGGTTGCATCTGAACTGGAAGGGGACCAATGTCTGGGGTGGAAGGTTTGCTCGAGTAGTTCGAGAGGGTTTAAACTAGTATGGCAGGGGGGTGGGAACCTGAGCTGTATACCAGAGGTGAGAGTTGATGCAGGTGAGGCAGTAGCAAGAGGTAGACCAGCTAGTGGGAAGAATTTTCCTGGGAAGGAACCAAGGGATCGGTTAAAGTGTGTTTGCTTTAATGCAAGGAGTATCAGGAATAAAAGTGATGAACTTAGAGCATGGATCAGTACCTGGTGCTATGATGTTGTGGCCATAACAGAGACATGGGTTTCTCATGGGCAGGAATGGTTGCTGGATGTTCCAGGGTTTAGAACATTTAAAAAGAATAGGGAGGGGGGAAAAAGAGGAGGGGGTGTAGCACTACTAATCAGAGAGGGTATCACAGCTACAGAAGCTTCCATTGTCGAGCAAGATCTGTCTACCGAGTGAGTGTGGGTGGAAATTAGGAACAGCAAGGGAGTAGTCACCTCGTTAGGGGTTTACTACAGGCCCCCCAATAGCAGCAGGGAGATTGAAGAAAGCATAGGTCGACAGATTTTGGAAAAGTGTGGACACAGTAGGGTTGTTGTAATGGGTGACTTTAACTTTCCTAATATTGATTGGAACCTCCTTCGAGCAGAAGATTTGAATGGAGCTGTTTTTGTAAGGTGTGTTCAGGAGGGTTTCCTAACACAGTACGTTGACAGGCCGACGAGGGGAGAGGCCATTCTAGACTTGGTGCTCGGAAACGAGCTGGGGCAGGTATCAGATCTTGTGGTGGGAGAGCATTTTGGTGATAGTGACCATAACTGCCTCACATTCTACATAGCTATGGAGAAGGAGAGGATTAGGCAAAAAGGGAGGATATTTAATTGGGGAAGAGGAAACTATGACGCGATTAGACATGAGTTAGGAAGCATGGACTGAGAGCAATTGTTCCATGGTAAGGGAACTATAGACATGTGGAGACTGTTTAAGGAACAGTTGTTGCGAGTGATGAGTAAATATGTCCCTCTGAGACAGGCAAGAAGGGGTAAGATAAAGGAACCATGGATGACGAGAGCGGTGGAGCGTCTTGTGAAAAGGAAGAAGGTAGCTTACATAAGGTGGAGGAAGCTAGGGTCAAGTTCAGCTAGAGAGGATTACACGCAGGCAAGGAAGGAGCTCAGAAATGATCTGAGGAGAGCCAGGAGGGGGCACGAGAAAGGCTTGGCAGAAGGAATCTGGGAAAACACAAAGGCATTTTACACTTACGTGAGGAATAAGAGAATGGTCAAAGAAAGAGTAGGGCCGATCAGAGATAGCATAGGGAACTTGTGTGTGGAGTCTGAGGAGGTAGGGGAAGCCCTAAATGAGTTTTTTGCTTCTATCTTTACGAAAGAAACAAACTTTGTAGTGAATGAAACCTTTGAAGAGCAGGTGTGCATGCTGGAATGGACAGAGATAGAGGAAGCTGATGTGCTGAAAATTTTGTCAAACATTAAGATTGACAAGTCGCCAGGCCCGGACCAGATTTGTCCTCGGCTGCTTTGGGAAGCGAGAAATGCAATTGCTTCGCCACTTGCGAAGATCTTTGCATCCTCGCTCTCCACTGGAGTCGTACCGGAGGACTGGAGAGAGGCAAATGTAATTCCTCTCTTCAAGAAAGGAAATAGGGAAATCTCTGGCAATTACAGACCAGTAAGTCTCACGTCTGTCGTCTGCAAGGTGTTAGAAAGGATTCTGAGGGATAGGATTTATGACCACTGGAAGAGCATGACTTGATCAAATACAGTCAACACGGCTTTGTGAGGGGTAGGTCATGCCTCACAAACCTTATCGAGTTTTTTGAGGATGTGACTAGAAAGGTTGATGAGGGTCGAGCTGTGGATGTGGTGTATATGGACTTCAGTAAGGCATTTGATAAGTTCCCCATGGTAGGCTCATTCAGAAGGTCAGGAGGAATGGGATACAGGGGAACTTAGCTGCTTGGATACAGAATTGGCTGGCCAACAGAAGACAGCGAGTGGTACTAGAAGGAAAATATTCTGCCTGGAAGTCAGTGGTGAGTGGGGTTCCACAGGGCTCTGTCCTTGGGCCTCTACTGTTTGTAATTTTTATTAATGACTTGGATGAGGGGATTGAAGGATGGGTCAGCAAGTTTGCAGACGACACAAAGGTCGGAGGTGTCGTTGACAGTATAGAGGGCTGTTGTAGGCTGCAGCAGGACATTGACAGGATGCAGAGATGGGCTGAGAGGTGGCAGATGGAGTTCAACCTGGATAAATGCGAGGTGATGCATTTTGGAAGGTCGAATTTGAAAGCTGAGTACAGGATTAAGGATAGGATTCTTGGCAGTGTGGAGGAACAGAGGGATCTTGGTGTGCAGATACATAGATCCCTTAAAATGGCCACCCAAGTGGACAGGGTTGTTAAGAAAGCATATGGTGTTTTGGCTTTCATTAACAGGGGGATTGAGTTTAAGAGTCGTGAGATCTTGTTGCAGCTCTATAAAACTTTGGTTAGACCGCACTTGGAATACTGCGTCCAGTTCTGGTCGCCCTATTATAGGAAAGATGTGGATGCTTTGGAGAGTGTTCAGAGGAGGTTTACCAGGATGCTGCCTGGACTGGAGGGCTTATCTTATGAAGAGAGGTTGACTGAGCTCGGTCTCTTTTCATTGGAGAAAAGGAGGAGGAGAGGGGACCTAATTGAGGTATACAAGATAATGAGAGGCATAGATAGAGTTGATAGCCAGAGACTATTTCCCAGGGCAGAAATGGCTAACACGAGGGGTCATAGTTTTAAGCTGGTTGGAGGAAAGTATAGAGGGGATGTCAGAGGCGGGTTCTTTACACAGAGAGTTGTGAGAGCATGGAATGCATTGCCAGCAGCAGTTGTGGAAGCAAGGTCATTGGGGTCATTTAAGAGACTGCTGGACATGCATATGGTCGCAGAAATTTGAGGGTGCATACGTGAGGATCAATGGTCGGCACAACGTTGTGGGCTGAAGGGCCTGCTCTGTGCTGTACTATTCTATGTTCTATGTTCTATAATCTGACTTGAGTATAACATTAGTCATCCTCTAATATATGTAAATAAGTACATTAGAACATGATTCAATGTTATAACATGGCTAAATAGTTAAATTAAAACTGTGGAGATTGAATTGGTTGAGGTATACATGGCAGCAATCATCATATGTACGCTAATGCTCCACAAACAGCAAAAGGTCATACCGTAAAACCTGTTTTGCTGGTATTAGTTGAAGTCATTGAAAGAATTTCTCAATGTTCTCGTTATGGGCTTTTTGAATACTTGTACCAGCTCAGGCCAGATTTCTGAGTTAATTTTAAACAATGTTTGTTAGCAGATTGGATATAAAGTTAAGGTTACCATCTGTGCATGCTTTGTGCTGTACAGGTTCGTACATTCTAGCAGAGTACTAACACATGACCATTGAAGTCACAGCTATATCGCAGGTTCCCTTAGAGGCTCCTCTGCATATTCATTAAAACATACCTCTACATTCTGCTCCAAGAATTGCAGCACGTTGTCCGTTGCATTTACCTTGAGTAGGTTGGCAGGGCCTGGATTTACTGGCTTATTCAGAAAATAGCATTTTTGACAGCACAGCACTTTAACATTTACAGAAGTATTGCTAGTTTACAGACTGCAGTCTCAATATGAGATCTTGAACCTGTGAAACCCTGACTCTAAGGTAAGAGGTATCACCAGGTAACATACTGGACAATATAAGTGTGAACTTCAGTTTGAGAATGAGATCAGGTTGAATTTTGTTGGATTGCCGGTCTCATGAAGTGTAAAGAGTGGAAACTTTTCTTAAGCGATTGTCCGAACCAGGTATTGTGACATGAGCCAACCGCATTACACACCGAACAATATTCAGCTCCCAATGGAAGTGAAAACTGATGGATCAGCTATGACAAGAGATGTGTGATATTTGAAGGTTGAACCCAGTATAAAGCAGCACAATACACTTCAAGCATAATTGCTTCTTTGTTTTACTCTAGATTTGGTATGCCAAAACACCGCTGGGCAAGAAGAGAGCCAAAGCTGCAAAGGAACAAGAAAGCGATCAAGGGAAGGAGAAGGAGAAAAAGGGAAAGAATGAAAAGAAAAAAGGGAAAAAGAAAAAATAACAAGATATTGATGTTCTTGAAGTCAGCTGTATGTTTATATTGTATTCAGTCAGTTGTAAGTATTGAGAAGTTTTGAGAATCCCTATTATAATTAAGTTAATTGAAAAATTAATGCTCAAGTTACTACATTGGTTTCCTTTCAATCAACATGATTAAATCATCTGCTGTGCACAATTGTATGATGTGTCTTCCTGCAACTACTACTTTGCAAATAACAACAAAAGCTTGTGATTTTCTGAGGGGCAGAAAGCATAGTGTGAATTCTACCAAATGGCAGCTGTAGTTGTGAGGAAATGACTCAATTCAGCTTTTGTGATGCCAGAGTGGTGTATATTTTGTTAATAAAAATAAATTTGAAATATTAGTTTGACAAAAGTCTACCTTTCCAAATCATTGCTAATGACACATGGTCAAGGAATTTCTAAAATAATGAGATATCCTGGGGTCAGAATTTATACTGTCACTTTTTAAAAAGGCATATTATTCTCACTAAAAAATCACAGATTCTCCATCAGTTTGTCAATATGTTTTGAATTTCAAACCATGGTACAGATGCAAAAGGAACTATCAGCTGGTTGTGTTGTATTCTTATGGTCTCTGTCTGATTTAGGATTTGTACTTGTATCATTGGTTTTGTTTCCAGTTAAGTAGTCAGTTAATTTATTTTGGGTATGTGTTAGATGGATCCTGAACTGGGTAATTTATTGCCCAGTATATTCTTTTTTGCTGTGACTTTTAAAACTGGTTTTTCAGTCCAGGTAAAAATTCTACCATAGGAAAATTCTACCACAAAATAGAGCCAGACCGAACATTTTAGATTTTGAATCCAAAGAGTTTCATTGAAAGAGAAGTATAATTAAAATAAAGATTCATGGAGTTGTAGGTGTATGTAGGACACATCTTTTTAACCTAGATTCAAAGCATGCAGTTCCATTACCAAGATCAGTTAGCTAATTTCAACACAGCTTTGAACAAAATGGTTCAAAACCCTAAATATTCTTGTCGCATTCAACAGACCTGTGCAACTTTGAATGTTTAATCGGGTTCTGGTCGTTAATTTGAACAGGTTACTTAGTCAGTTGACTGATTTTGAGCACACCTCTTCATATAATTTGTATAAACTTTCGCCTCAAGGCTAGTAACTTGCATTTTATCGAATCATGTTTCATTGCCTTGCACTGATTTTGTGTTTTCTGATTCTAAAATTTGGTTCTAACTTAAAGTACAGAGAAAGGTTTGAGAATAGCCTTTACCATACTCACTTTGCATAAGCATATCTAATATAAATGTGTGAGCTTAAAGCCAATACTTAAGAACAAATGATGATTGGCAATCCTTCAGATATGCATACATAACTGAAGCTTAAAGTAGAATGAACTATCTAAACCTTGGCTAATATCCAAATAATTTGTTCCTAATTATTGTAACCCTGGCAGTGAATATATCTTGTTGAACTTGAACATTTTTCAATATTGTGGTGCCATGCCTATTTTAACAGAAAATTATTGGAGGAGTTTTAATGTAGCAGATTGAAGCAAAAGGTCCCTGAGTTGATGAGGCAAACTAAGTATCCATATTTTAAAGTCTCAAATGAGAGATAACAACAGAATAACCTGCTTTCCCTCGGTAAATTATATGAAGAGGTGGCAGCCCTATCGATCTCCAGGTCTACAGGGAATTCTCTTCCTCTTATGACCATCATTCATAAAGTCTTTCCCGATTTCAAATGACCCCCATAATCAGGCAGCAGTGCAGCAACTAAGCAGGTCTGGCAGCATTTGTGGGGAGAAGAGAAACAGTTGACACTTTGAGTGCAAAATGACTTTTCTTCAGAACTGTCTGAATTAGTTTGTTCAAGACATCACAAGAGCAGATAGAAGGACTTTAGGCTGAATATTCCCAGTCAGTGATTTTTTTCAAGTGAGATTCATGGCACCATGGCTCAGGGTGTCTTTTCTCCCGCAGTCTTCGCCCGCTGAATCCGCTGCTCCCGCCACATGGGACCATGCAACAGTAGGGGGCAGAAGCACTTGCTACTTACACCTTATCTAAAGGCTAGCTTCACCTCACCTCTAGTGCTACAGGCCAGAAACGACCTTCGTACAGTGGTGCTTGAGCCTCGACTTTCAGGACCTGGCCCAGGCAGCAAAGTTTCATTTTGTTTCACCAACAGGAGGTGCTAGTGCATAGGGTAAAAGTATGAAGGCTGCTGCTGTATCCCGCTGACTGGCAAAGGAAGCCACGTTACCAGACCCAGCGAACCTGGACTCAGATAGTGACGTGGGTCAATGTTATGTCCAGGTTAAAATCCAGGAAGCAGGTCAATGATCTTCTGCACTCTGCAGCAGTGACTACCACTGTCTTCCCTCTGCTGCCTCACACTCCCAGGGCACCCACTCACTCTGACTATGCCACTACACCTACCTCTGCCCAAGGCCCATGGGCTACAGCTCTCACTATTCCATATATCGCGTCCATTCACTGACTCTCACCCACCTCATACTCTCAAAATATTAATCCATCCTGCCCTCTGCATTTTCTGCTCACACACTTGTCTTGTTCCTTAGTGCTGAGTCGTTGCTTTGATTCCTGTCATTGTTCCTTGTTCGAGTTATCCTCTGAATAAAACGAGAACAGTCTTGACTGCCTTGTCACTAATCATTGAATCCCTACAGTGCAGAAGAGGCCATTCAGCCCATCGAGTCTGCACTGACGTTCCAAGGAGCATCCCACCCAGATCCACCCTCATCCCACATGTCCCATCGCTAATTCAACTAGCCTGCATATCCCTGGACACTTCAGACAAATTTACCATGGCCAATACACCTAGCTTGCAAACACGTCTCCTGTTTGTACATCATCACTAGCAACTCTTCCATCCACACTTAGTATTCTCAATCCTTCCTTTTGTGTCATTGAAAGAAAAGACGGCCCAGCCCCAGGACTGATATCTTCACAGCCTCTTGATTCACTCACCTGTAATCCCCACACGGCTTACACTTTATCTGCAAGGGTCAATGCTTTAAGTATAGGAATTGAGAGGTCATGTTGTGGCTCTACAGGATATTGGTTAGGCCACGACTGGAATACTGCATGCAATTCTGGTCTCCCTGCTATAAGAAAGATCTTGTAAAACTTGAAAACATTCAGAAAAGATTTACAAGGATGTTTGAGGGTTGGAGGGTTGAGCCATAGGGAGAGGCTGAATAGACTGGGGCTATTTCCCCTGGATCATCGGAGGCTGAGGGGTGACCTTATAGAGGTTTGTAAAATCATGACGAGCATGGACAGGATAAATAGACAAAGTATTTTTCCCAGGATGGAGAAGCCCAAGACAAGAGTGCATTGGTTTAAGATGAGAAGGGAAAGATTTAAAAAAGGTCCTAAAGGGCAACTTTTTCATGCAGTGGGTTTTGCTTGTATGGACTGAGCTGCCAGAAGAAGTGGAGGAGGCTGCTACAATTACAAAACTTAAATGCTTCTGGATGGATATATGAATGGGAAGCGGTTTGCAGGATATGGGCCAAATGCTGGCAAATGGGCTTAGATTTATTTAGGATATGTGGTCAGTATGGATGATTTGGATGGAAAGGTCTGTTTCTGTACTGTATATCGCAATGACTCTATGACTGACCATGCTCCAATCCTCAGATTGCATGGACCTGCATCTCTGGACTGGAGTCAAACCAAGCCCTTGACCGAATGTACTCCTCTTTAACACCGCTAAGGACTGCTCCCCTTTGATTTTCACACATGACAACATATGCAGGATGGTTACCACATAAGCTGTTGGCATACACTGTAGGTGGAACACTGACATGGCACAATGCTATGCAGCAACCTGTCCATCCCATTGACTATTCTGTCCTCTAAGCCATATTAAGCTGTCTGCCTCTCCCTTTCCAGCGAAAAATGCAAGCTGCAGAGGCTGAAAGCATGCAAGTAAGTTAAAGGTGAGTGAATACTATGAATTAGTGTTGAGTAATACTTACAATGCACTCGTGTCCCTGCAAAACACAAAGCAAACAAGTCGTCAGTGTCTCTGAGCTCCGAACAATGTCGTTCTAAAGGGCTGGAATGCTGTGAGAATTGAGATGAAAGCATCCATGATGGTGTGGTGAAGTTGTTCATTTCCAATGCCAAATTGCCTGAGTAATTAGTTCTGAAGAAGTCATATCAGACTTGAAATGTTAACTCTGTTTCCCTATCCGCAGATGCTGTTGAATTTCTTCAGCATTTTCTGTGCCTCTTTTGGATTTCCACATCCAAAATATTTCGCTTTTATTTATAGAAATGAGGTGAGTTGATCTAATAATGAGATGTAAGTACATGGAAAAAAGATAGCCGTAGCTTAAGAGTGAGATTCTGAAATTTCTGTTTAAACCCGAAGGGGAATATCTTCTTAATGTTGAGATTCTAAAGTTTTCAATCTTTCCATATTTCCCCAACTTTCTTGTCATTGACCACACCATTCGATAGAGCGGAACCTTTTTCCCTTCTTTTTTATGTGCAACCTTTAGATTCGGGTGACTCCATTAATTAAGGATCAATATTCCGGATTTTGGAATTGGAGAATATGACCTTGAGGCATGTCCATAAGGACCCTCACCAACTTTTACAGATGCATCATTGAAAGCATACAGGCCTGGAACAATACATAACAGCCGAGAACGGCATCTGCTCTGCCCAGGACAGTAAGAAACTACAGAAGGTTGTTTGCATAGCCCAGACCATCACGGAAGTCAACTTCCCATCCATGGACTGCATTTACACTTCTTGTTGCTGCGGAAAGGCAGCCAACATTATCAAAGTGCCCATCCACTCCAGTAGTGTGCCCCTACAATCACTTCTGTTAGGCAGAAGATACAGAAGGTTGAACACGCACCAGCAGGTTCAAGAGCAGCTTTTTCCTGCCATTATTAGACTGATAAAGGACCCTCTAACTTCAAATAATGTTGATCTTGCTTTGTGAGCTCCTGTGCAGTGCAACCTGTTTGCCTCACTGTCTTAGCACCCTATGTTCTTGCTTACTATGATCTTTCTGTATTACTCACAAAACGAAGATTTCCACTGTATTTTGGTACGTGACTACAATAAATCAAATCAAATCAAATCAAAATCTCTGTCTCAATGTTCAAGAGGGGATTGGATTTGCATGATCTCACAGTATAAAGTGATAAAATACCAGTCCGATTAGTTTTACTCCATTCTCCTGAGGACATGTTCTACTGGGCAAACCTGTACTAGATTCCTCAATGTACAGTTGGAATGGCAATCAAAAGTGGAAATGGACTTGAGATGTGCATCTATTACCCACCAGAGCATTCATCTCTCCATAATCCTTTGCAAATTTTCTCCAAGATATCCTATCAACCAAGAACTGTACATTACACACGTCACCTTCTGTTGCACCTCTTCTTACTCTTTTATTTATAACCAGAGCCTATTGTACAGATGTCGGTGGTCTTGGTATTGTATATCAGTTAGTAACTTAATTTTGCTACGACCTACTGTGATTTGTTTCTCCCAAAAAAAACTACCCTGGCCCCACCCCGGCTTAATTCAACAGCCAGGACTTCCAGCTTGGAATCGGGGAACTGGAGGTTCACCCTGACCTAACTTCTCCTGTCTACTGTTCTGACATGACACTGTAGCATTGGTACAGATAACTTAACAGAGGTTAGATATGTTTTTGGTTTTCTTCAGAGGGGAGATAGCAGTAATCTGACCAGGTATTCAGAGCCAAGTGTCAGAAAAGTGGTGGATGTTTCATGTGTAGGATTGGTTACCTCAGTGTTTATGCCACTGAAATATGAAATTAAATAAGCCAAATCAGACCAAACTTGACCAGTTCAAAGGATATCAGTTTCTTAAAGAGGCACCGTAACATCGTTTCAGTGTTAATATGGGATGGCCAAGATGGAAAATGTTCCTGCTGTGTTGCAAGGTTATTGACTGACCTGAAACAGTTGAACTAATTGGGCTATTAGCTCCAAAGGGATAGTATGAAATCAGACCTGTCTGGATTATTTGGCATATTTTCATCTATAAAGCCTTCACATGGGAAAATGCTATTTAACTGTAGTTTACGTTCTCAGAGACTCCCCGGAAAATGGTTTCTTGACTGTTCACTACTTTGCTCCCTTGTGCATTATTTCTGTATTACGGCCCGCACGATTGTGTGGCATCCGTCAGTCTCGAGAGACCATGGATCTGCGCCAGAAGAGTTTTGATTCAGCTGCTGGTGGTAGTGCAGTGCCTGTTGTGGCTGTAGAGGCCCACGCTGGAGTGACAGCCTGTACGAAAATGCAAAGGAAAAGGCAAAAAGCAGCAGTCTGCTCTCCAGTTCTCATGTACATTTTTGAAACCGCACTCTTTCTGACTAAACAAGGTGAAGGTACAAACTAATGAACATGATAAAATCTTTTCTTTCAAATTTTTCTGCTGTTTTGGAGAGATGATTGTTCAGAGTTTGTTCTCTTCCAAATGTACCTGACAAAGGTTTTCAGTCACCTGCCTCAGAAGTAGCAGCAATTCAGGCAAAGTTTCAGCGAGGGGTCATAGCAATGGCTGCTGAGTTACTCTTATTTATCCTGCCCATTCCACCAGGAGCTCCCTGCCCTTACAGCCTCATTGGAATGGAGACCTGCTGTTTGCCCATTTAAGGTCCGGACTTAGGGAAAACCTGCAGCTGGTTCCGGTTCCACATGGGAAACACATTTGCAATCAACAATTAAACCCATCTCCCAACTTCTCCAGAAAGATCCAACCCGATGTAGATGTGAGATCTCCCCATAGCCATCAGCAGGTTTATTTGTACGCTTCACCTTTTAAAGACTGGGAATACAAAGCTGTTTCCGGGAAGGATTTCGCATGAGTTTGCCTCTAACCGTTGTGCTTTACCTAATGCAGCAATATTTATGCTTTCGCATGTAATATAAAAAAAATTGGGAATGAATATCCTGGTATGAGAATCCAACAGACATTTATTACTACACCAATTATGTTCAAACACTATATTCATAGGCATATGAACATTCGTCCTAACGTTAAGCTATTAATTTACCCAGGACGATATGCTTTCAGTAGTATCTTATGTTTCAAGTCATCCTAGGCTAAGAAGAAATTAGACCGTCGGGTCAAATGTTACAATACAGTGATTGTGTCATGAGCATGTCTTACAAAGGTAACTGACATATTAACTGTGAGCCATAACACAAACCCCTTTTTCCAAAGATACCTGCATCTGAAACATATAAACACCATGTGAATAAGTACAGGACATTCAATAATTATACAAGGTAGTAAAACAGTGTTTACGAGGCTAATATTACAAACTTCATTGTAACACCGAAGAGGTTTGAAACTCATCTTGATTTGCTGATTGTCTATTGTCTCGAGAGTTGAGCTTTGTTATTTGTTGCAACTTATTTAGCAACTTGGTTGTCTTTCTGCTGTCTCCCAATACACTGCACAATCATCATCATTGGAGCAAGCATCTTTACTCTCTTCACACATTACTGATGTGTGATACAGTAGTCTTTACAATGTAGCATCATGTGTTGCTATGATCTGAACTGGTTGCATATGTTTGAAAACATTACTGGTATCCAAGCATTTGTAATTGTATTTTCAATTCTCACTGTGTGCTCAGTTTGCACTTTTGGTCATTCTCTACATGCTCACTGATGGCTGTCTCTTTCATTCTCCTCTGTATTTGAAGTAGAATGTCCTGTATCACCAAATGGTTAAACAATTGGCTGCTGGATAATAGAGTTTGCACTCGCCATCTGAGTCTAATTTGTGCTGGTGATGCTAATTTCTTCTACATTGATATTGTACCGAAATGCAGCAATGCAGTGTGAAAATCGTTCTGTGATTTTCCACAAATAATGATAATTGATTTGACAGTAGATATCATTTGTTCTGCGAGACCATTTGAGAGTGGATGGAGGGGTGATGATGTGATAAAGGCACTCCCCACTTGAGCTTATCCCTTTAAATAGTTTGCTGGTTGACTGCAACCCATTTGTCAGGCCTTATCTGACCCAGGCCACCAGGTAAACTGAAAGTTTTGTTCACTGTCACAACACAAGTGATGTGCTTTTTTTTCAAGTTTGCTGACTTGAAGAAGAGACGAAGTTGAGAGAACCGGTTTGTCACAGGGCTGTCATCTTCCCCGTGTACTGTGAATAGGAAATTGCCACTTCCATCCAAGGAGCGGATGGAACATTGTGTGGATGTAGAGGCTCCCTCTGCTGCTGGTGACATGTCTCACACCCTAATTTACCTCAACCCATACACAGAGTCACCAGCTAGCCATCTTGTGTGTTCAATACCCATGCATACTTGGTGTAAGATAGGCATAATATTTTGGGTGTGATGCTTTTCGTATGACAACTTGATTGCACTTAAAAATTATTTATTGTGATACACCAAGTTTGACCTTGAATGGCAAAAATGAACTCATCTTCTCAGTAACAATGGGAACTGCAGATGCTGGAGAATCCAAGATGACAAAGTGTGGAATGGTCTAGGCCCGAAACGTCAGCTTTTGTGCTCCTGAGATGCTGCTTGGCCTGCTGTGTTCATCCAGCTCCACACTTTGTAATCTTCTCAGTACTTATTTAATACTGTTAATCTATCTCCTGGATGATTATCTTTGACAATTCTTGTTGCTGTTCATCTTCAGAAGTTGCTGATTGCAACTGCTCACACTGGCTGTGGCCGAAGTGTCACAGAACAACATTGAGAATGTCTTCAGCTTCACAGTCTAGAGCATCCATGTATAGATCATGAGGAATATCCTGCTCTTAGTGTGGGGTGATAGTCTGCCCAGTGTGTCTGATATGATTCTGGTACCTGGTTTATGTCTCACTTCAAAGTCATGGTCTTGCAGATCATTGACTGATTTAGGCACAGTATATTCTGCTGTAGTCATGTTGTTTGAATTGTGATTACACTGAAATCTAATTTGGGACAACATAATAGCTCATGGTTAGTAGTACTGTCTCACAGCGCTAGGGACATGGGTTCAGTTCCACCTTCGGGTGACTCTCTGTGTGGAGTTTTCAAATTCTCCTTGTGTCTGAGTGGTTTTCCTCTGCACGCTCTGGTTTCCTCCCACATTCCAAAAATATACAGGTTAGGTTGATTTGCCATGCAAAATTTCCCATTGTGTCCAAGGTTACAGGGATAGGATAGGTGGGTGGGATGTTCTTCAGAGGGTCGGTGTGAACTCAATGGGATGATTTGCCTGCTTCCACCAGGCAACACTGTAGTGATTCTATCTGCGTGTACTACACTTCTGCTACTGGTGTTGTCCAGGTAGAGGATTTCAGGATGACAAGATTACCCAGTGTATTGGCACTGCAGGTATTTGTTAAATCTGTGACAGTTTTTGTTAACTCTGTGAGACAGTCCCATCTCGATTGTATCGTGGAGCACTACTTGCTGATGTCCATGTCTTTCAGGATGTGGAGTGGTAATAAGTCGGCCTGGTTCCCACATCAATTTTAGCTGTCAGTGCATGATTTCCCGCCTTTTTGTGATATATTCATGATAGTAAAATTTCTCATCATCTTGTTACTTCAACACTGTCTGTGAGTTTAACAATATAGAAAGCTTAATTATCCTCTGAAAATCCTCTGAACCTCATTGCTGTGTTTGCAATTGTACACTGTTTTAACACTTTCCTCACTACCAGTGTTGTACCATATTATTGGTCATGTAGGTATTGTTCTGGAACCTGACTTGACCATTGGAACCAGACTTTCTGTATGTGCATTCCCAATGTTCCTTGTGATGCTTTACACATAGCCAGAAAAGATTAACACAGTGTGGAGCTAGAGGAATGCAGCAGGCCAGGCAGCATCAGAGGAGTGGGAAGGTTGACGTTTCAGGTCAGGACCCTTCAGAAATGGGGGGATGGTAAGGGAGCTCCGAAATAAATAGAGAGAGGAGGGGTGGGGCTGGGGAAGGTAGGTCGGATGGTGATAGGTGAGTGCAGGAAGGGAGTGGTGGGTACTGGTCAGTGCGGTGGGAGGAGCGGATAGGTGGGAGAGAAGATGGACAAGTTGTGTCAGGTCAAGGAAGTGGGGATGAGAGGGAGGGTTGGCTATGGGATGAGGCCAAGTGTGGGGAGATTTTGAAACTGGTAGAATCCACGCTTAGGCCATTGGGCTGTAGGTTCCTGAGGTGGAATATGAGGTGCTGCCCCTCCAGTTTCCAGGTGGTATCATTGTGACACTGGAGGAGAGCCAGGTTGGACATGTTGCCCAGGGCGTGGGAGAGGGAGTTGAAATGGTTTGCAACGGGAAGGTGTAGTCATTTGTCACAAACCAAGCACAGATGCTCTACAAAACGGCCTCTGAGCCTCCACTTGGTCTCACTGATGTAGAGGAGGCCACATCAGGAGCAGCAGATGCAGTGAATCAGGAGGGAGGATTGTGAGAATGTTGCCAGGAATGGAGAGATTTAGCTATGAGCAAAGATTGGAAGGGCTAGGATTATTTTCTCTGGAATAGATGAGGTTGAAGACAGATGTAATGGAATGACCTACGGTCTCTGACCCATCACGCCTGATCTTACAGACACCGAGTTCCTGCACTGCTGACCTTACCATGCCTAAGCCCATCCTTCTTGACAGCAGATTAGCTACTGAAGCTGAAGACTGCAACTTAAAAATACCAGCTGGATTGCTTACATTGTCAACAACAAAAAAGAATTTGTATTTATGCAGTGCCCAGTTACTTGTGTTTTTTTGCAATTTGTTCTGTAGTCAGTTGGAATCAACCAAAACTCAGTTAACTTTTCATACTAAGTGAGAGTAAAGTTGGGCAAAATGTTTATTATCCGTTTGGGTGGTCAAAACAAACCAGTTGCCTAATATAATTAAACATCATTTAAGCTTTAAAACGTGATTATATACTACCACTGTCTCCATGAATACCACTGAGATGTTCTATTGATGTGTTCTGATTCATTGACTGAGTTCACTATCAACAGTAAGTAAGAAAGAACGAATTGGAACTCTGCAGTGCCTATCAGTGTCCTAAGTGAGATATATTATTAATGAAATATTTTTCTGAGGCCCAACCACTGTTGAAATGGTTACTTAGTCCATTATGAAAATGACAACAGCTCAGATATGTTTAATGGAGGTCAGAGGTACTTGGGGACTGAGGGTTGATCAGGTGATTGGGTTAGTTAGGTGGCCTGGTTTGAGTGGAAGAGAATATTGGGTAGTTCAGAAGTTAGGAAAGTGATCAGTAGTGTGTAGTTGAGATGGGGGAATCTACTCAACTGGTTGGGATGGTTGTTAGTTGATTGGTAGGTTCAGGCATCGTAGTCAATTGGTCAAAGCTAGATAGTCATGGGATCAGGGATGATTTGGAGGTTAGTCATGCAATTATCTGAAATATGGCTCCAATTCCTCCAACATTTCCTGTGTAACCTTTAACGTAAATACATTTCCTCTTTCTCAAGTTTCCAAATTAACTCTGCATCACAGGCTTTCTTCAATGTTCCCTGGGAACAGGAGAAATCCCCATTGGAGGTTGAAACTTTACAGGCAATTTTCTCAAGGATTCCCACACTGAGGTCTCTGCAAGGCTGGGACACTTATCTTCAATCATATGCCGGCCTCTGACAATCTAAAAAACAGAAAATTTGGGCCAGGGTGATATCAAACCATGGAGAAATTTGAAAATAAGGATTAAAATAGTAAAATTGACACATTGATGAATAATGTTGGTCATTAAGAAGGTTTGGGTTACAGAAATCAGTATTGACATTGTGTAATATAGGTTTTATAGTATTGTATTATTTTGGATGTGAGTTTGCTCACTGAGCTGGAAGGTTCGTTTTCAGATGTTTCGTCATCATACTAGGTAACATCACCGGTGAGCCTCCGACGAAGCGCTGGTGTTATGTCCCGCTTTCTATTTATCTGGTTAGGTTTCCTTGGGTTGGTGATGTCATTTCCTGTGTTGGTGATGTCATTTCCTGTTCTTTTTCTCAGGGGATGGTAGATTGGCTCCAAATCAATGTGTTTGTTGATGGAGTTCCGGTTGGAATGCCATGCTTCTAGGAATTCTCGTGCGTGTCTCTGTTTGGCTTGTCCTAGGATGGATGTGTTGTCCCAATCAAAGTGGTGTCCTTCCTCATCTGTATGTAAGGATACGAGTGATAGTGGGTCGTGTCGTTTTGTGGCTGGTTGATGTTCATGTATCCTGGTGGCTACTTTTCTGCCAGTTTGTCCAATGTAGTGTTTGTCACAGTTCTTGCAAGGTATTTTGTAGATGACGTTCGTTTTATTTGTTGTCTGTATAGGGTCTTTTAAGTGCATTAGGTGCTGTTTTAGTGTGTTGGTGGGTTAGTGGGCTACCCTGATGCCAAGGGGTCCGAGTAGTCTGGCAGTCATTTCGGAAATGTCTTTGATGTAGGGGAGAGTGGTTATGGTTTCTGAGCCCGTTTTGTCTGTTTGTTTGGGTTTATTGCTGAGGAATCGGCGGACTATGTTCATAGGGTACCCATTCTTTTTGAATATGCTGTATAGGTGATCACCTATACAGCGTATTCAAAAAGAATGGGTACCCTATGTATACAGTCCGCCGATTCCTCAGCAATAAATCCAAACAAACAGACAAAACGGGCTCAGAAACCATAACTACTCTCCCCTACATCAAAGACATTTCTGAAATGACTGCCAGACTACTCGGACCCCTTGGCATCAGGGTAGCCCACTAACCCACCAACACACTAAAACAGCAGCTAATGAACTTAAAAGACCCTATACAGACAACAAATAAAACGAACGTCATCTACAAAATACCTTGCAAGAACTGTGACAAACACTACATTGGACAAACTGGCAGAAAGGTAGCCACCAGGATACATGAACATCAACCAGCCACAAAACGACACGACCCACTATCACTCGTATCCTTACATACAGATGAGGAAGGACACCACTTTGATTGGGACAACACATCCATCCTAAGACAAGCCAAACAGAGACACGCACGAGAATTCCTAGAAGCATGGCATTCCAACCGGAACTCCATAAAAAAACACATTGATTTGGAGCCAATCTACCATCCCCTGAGAAAAAGAGCAGGAAATGACATCACCAACGCAGGAAATGACATCACCAACCCAAGGAAACCTAACCAGATAAATAGAAAGTGGGACATAACACCAGCGCTTCGTCGGAGGCTCACTGGTGATGTTACCTAGTATGGTGACGAAACGTCTGAAAACGAACCTTCCAGTTCAGCAAGCAAACTCACATCCAGAACCTCAACCTGAGCTACAAATCTTCTCAAAATTGTATTATTTGCTAACTTGAATTAAACTGTAGAGTAAAAATAGATTTTGGTTTTAGATCTGTAAAGGTAACCTTTTCTTTAAGAAGTCAAAGAGTTATTTTTGAGAAGTAAGTTTTCAAACATAATTTTCAAGAAGGCATATGGCTTTATCTAAATGATTAGATGAATTGCCTTTTTATTTTGATGCATTCATTCATCGCCCATTCCTAGTTACCTTTGAATAGATGGTGGTGAGCCACCTTCATGAACCACTGCAATCCATTTGGTATAGTGCACCCACAATGATGTAAGGGAGCCAGTTCCAGGATTTTGACCCTCCCACACTTAGGGAAAGTGATGCTTTTCCAAGTCTGGATGTTGAATGACTTGGAGAGGAATTTGCAGGCAGTGGTGTTCCCATGTATCTGCTGTCCTTGCCCTTTCAGATGGAGTGGTCATGGATTGTGAAAAGCATACTTGAAGGAATATTGGTATATTTCTGGAGTGCGTCTTATAGATGGCACACTAACCTGGAACTAGATATTGTGGTGCTGGAGGGAGTGAATGTTAGGATTTTGTACCAGTCAAGCAGGTTGCTTTGTCCTGGACAGTGTCAAGTTTCTTTAATTTTTTTGAAGTGTATTAGAGCTGCGTTCATCCAGGGAACTGGGGTGCATTCCATTACACTCCTAATTTGTGCCTTGTCGATTGTAGACAAGCTTTAGAAAGTATTTGCTGCAGGATTCCTAGCCTCTGGCCTGCTTATGTTGCCATTGTACTTTAATGGGAACAAAAACAAAGTTGCTGGAAAAGCTCAGCAGGTCTGGCTGCATCTGTGGAGGAGAAAACGGAGTTAATGGTTTGTGTCCGGTTACCCTTCCTTGGTACTTTAATGGGTATCTGCAGTGCAGTTTCTGGTCAAAGGTAACACCCAGGATGTTGGGGGAGTTGCCTGATGAAATGTTTAAGAAGTTGAACTTTTATTACATGCAGAAAGGCAAACCAGGGGCTGCAGCCAGTTCAGTGGAGGAAAGCAGTTTCTTACCAGCTGTTTGGCCTGTGGTACGTTAAGCTTTCAGAGCTGGAAAGAAATCTTAAAACATTTTAGCAGGTTGGATAGACAGGACTTTCTTAATGTTAAAGAAATGTTAAACGCCTCATGTTAAAGAAGGTTGGTGATGTTGCCAGGCTGTGTGTCTCACGGGGAGATAGTAAAGGGGAGAATTGCATCCAGTGAATGTGCAGAAAGTCATTGAATTTGTCTGTGTCCCTGAACGCACTGCTCGTACATCCATTCTTGGGTCTGCACCCCTGCCTACTGTACCTTTTGGGGTTGGGGCTCCACCCATTCCTCACCCGACCTTGTTGATTTCCCAAAGTTACCCCACCCCCAGCTTCAGCTGTGCTGCACTTGCCATGGCAGTGAACCAAAACACACATTTTTCCCCTTTTATACATTCACAAGATGAAGGTATCACTGGCTAGGCAGCATTTATTGCCCATCCCTAATTAACCAGAGGACAGTTAAGAGTCAACAACATTGCTGTGGGTCTGGAGTCACATATACAGCCAGGCCAGATATGGATGGCAGTTTCATAGAATCCCTACAATGTGGAAATGGGGTTTTCGGCCCAATAAATCCACACCAACTCTCGGAGCATCCCACCCAGACCCATCACTGATAACCCACCTAATCTACACATCTCTGAACACTATAGGCAATTTAGCATGGCCAATCCACCTATCCTGCATGGCTTTGGACTGTGCGAGGAAACCCACGCAGACGCGGGGAGAATGTGCAAACTCCACACAGACAGTCACCCCTGGCTGGGATTGAACGCAGGTCCCTGGCGCTGTGAGGCAGCACTGCTAACCACTGAGCTACTGTGCCGCCCTTTCCTTCCCTAAAGGGCATTAATGATTTCCGGATAGGTTTTTATGACATTCAACAATGGATTCATGGTCATCGTTAGATTCTTAATTTCAGATTTTTTAAGTTGAATTCAAATTCCAATTCTAATATCTGCCACTGTGGGATTCGAACTGGGGTCACCAAAACATTTCCTTGATCTTTAGATTAACAGTCCATTAGTAATACCTTTACACCATTGCTTCCCTGTAAACAGTAGTGTTCAGAATGTTGGGGGAATTAACTGATGAAGTGTTATAAAAGTTTGATCCCTGAAGACAGTGGAGGGGTTCAGGAGTACCCTTGGTAGTGGTGAGGGGTGTGGGACGGAGCATGGACGGTGGGGAATAGAGTTGTGGGTGAGATACAGTGGGAATTTTGGGTGAATAGAAGAGGAGAAGGGAGTAGAGAATTGATGGAGTGTGGAGGGATGGGTTTGAAATGGGGAGCTGCAAAGCAGTGGTCTGGGGACAGAGGGGAATTGCAGCCAATAAAGGAAGCAAGGTGGGGAAAGAGCAAAGTGGGAGGGGGAGAATGAAACAGAGTTGTGTCAAGGGTGGAGGGAAAATAGGAGAAGGGGAGGGAGCAAGAAAATGGGAACAAACTCAGAGACAGCTTAGGGCATGCTGATGGCCACAGATTGTAACAATATACAATAAAAAAACTTAGCTAACTGTGGTTATTATAACAACAAATAATTAATACAAATAACACCATTATGACTTTTCCATAAAAAAAAACTACAGTTGCAAGTGGGACTCGAAAAATTCTAATCTCTGTGTTTTTCCTTTTCTGGGTCTGCTGATCAAGCTTTTGTTTGTTTACTCTCTGTTCAGCTGATTTCCAATGATTTCACTTGAACATTCTGGAGCATTTTGAAACAAGATGCGTGGGATTGATGTGCTTAGAGTGCTGTGTCATTTGTTGATCATTGATTTCAGTGGATTACTTGCTAGATGCCAAATGCTGACTGAATTAATGCTTTGGAATACAGGTTAAATACCCTTCCACATATGTCATTACCAAGCAATGTATCAAATTCTGTTGAGCACAGAATGATGCCATGAATTTCTGGTAGGGCTTTTGGCCATGATTAAATCCTGTGATACAGGCACACCCATTGTGGGAATTAAAGACTTCATACCTAAAAAATGAATGAGATTTGTCAGACAATGTGAATACAGGATCAGGCCAGATGTTTCAGGCCCTGAAGTATCAAACCAGGAAATCATTTCTAATTAAAAAAGGTCTGGCAGGATCTGTGGAGAGAAATCAAAGTTAACATTTCATGCCCAGTGACCCTTCCTCAGACTTGCTGGTAGCTGGTTAAAAGAGTTGGTTTTTGTGTAGAAGATAGGGTGAGGGGAGGGCACAGGAGCAAATGATAGGTGGGAATAGAGCCCAAAGAGAATGAAAAGTAAATGGATTGACAAAGGAGATAACAAAGTGTGGAGCTGGATGAACACAGCAGGCCAAGCAGCATCTTAGGGGCACAAAAGCTGACGTTTCAGGCCTAGACACTTCATCAGAAAAGCCTTCATTGACAAAGGTGTGGATAGCAGTCAGCCTGGGAGAATGAATAGTTGCTAATGGGAGCTATTAGTGGCTAACAATGGGTAGTGTGTATGAACAGACCATGTGACAACAATGCTTGGTGTGCGGAGGTCGGGAAAAACATAGGGAAGGTGCTCCAACCTTAATGTTTTTGAGCTCAATATTAAATCCAGAAGGCTGTCGAGTTCACAAATGGAAAACGAGGTGTTGTTCTTCCACCTTGTGCTGACCTTCACTGGAAAACTGCAGCAAACCTGAGACAGGGTTTGCCAGGGAACAGGGTGGTTTGTTGAGGTGACAGGCAAGAGGAAGTTCAGGGTCATTTTTGAGGACTGAACATATGCGCCCTGCAAACAGTCATCCAGTCTACGCTTCATTTCCCCAATGTGCAGCGAATGCAGTAGACTTGATTGAGTGAATTGCAGCTAAGTGCTGCTTCATCTGGAAAGTGCGTTTGGGCCCTTGGATACAGAGGAGGGAGGAAGTAAGCAGGCAGGTATTGCACCTTCTGAGGTTGTAAGAGAGCATTCGATTTGGCTATGGAGTGTTGTTGAGCGTGAAGGAAGAGTGGACCATGGTGACCGAGAGATAATGGCCCTCAGTAGACTGACAAGAGAGGGAAGCGGAATATGTGTCTGGTGGTGGCATTTCCCTGGAGGTGGCAGAAACAGTGGCTAATGCTCCCTTGGATGTGGATGTTGGTGGGATGGCAGGTGAGGACAAAGAGGGCCCACATGCTTTTGTGGGAAGAAAGACAGGAAGTGACGGCCAAAGTGTAAGAGATGGATTGGACCCAGCTGAGGGCTCTGTCAACTATGGTGCCGGGGAATCGTCAATTGAGGAAGAAGGTGGACATTTCAGACGCCACATTGTCGAAATTAGCATCATCAGAACAGATGTGACAGGGACAGAGCAACTGGGAGAATGGAGTAGGTTCTTTATAGGAAGCAGGGTGTGAGGATGTATAGTCAAGGTAACAGTAGGGGTTGGTTGGTTTGTAGTGGATATCGGTGGCTAGCTTATCCCCAGAAATGGAAACTGAGATGTTGAGGAGGTTTGCAAGGAATCAGAGCTGGGTGGAAATTGGAAGTGAAATGGATAAACTTTTCCAATTTTGGATGAGAGGGAAGATATGCTGACAAGAGATATATTCTTTTCCTTTTAGACATTAAAAAACAAAAGGTGCAACAACTCTGAGATACCCTTGGCCCTCCGGAAACTTCCTCCCTTCCCCTTTCCTCTGATTCAATTTTCTCCCCCAGACACGCCTCTTGTCCAAAGGAATGGGCATGGAGTCCCTCCATAGTATCCAAGGGCCCAAACACACGTTCCAAGTGAAGCAATACTTCACCTGCACCTCATACAATCTAGTCTACTGCATATGCTGCTCGCCATGTGGTCTCCTCCACTTTGGGGAAACGAAGCTTCGCAGAACCCCCACACTTGTCCATACACAAAAAAAAAACCTGAGCTTCCTGTTGCCTGCCATTTTGATGCATCACCTTTTTCCTGGCCAACAACACTGTCTCCGGCTCATTGCAGTGCTCCAGTGAAGATCAGTGCAAGCTGGAAGAACAGCACCTCATTTTCCACTTGGGAATCCTGCAGCCTTCTGGCTTCAGTATTGAGTTCAACCATTTTAGAGCCTGAGGCACCTTCTCCCATGTACTTATCCCAAGCCCCACAAAACAGGCCTCGTCATCACTTGGGCTGCTAGCACACACTACCCGACAGTAGCCATTAGTAGTCTTTGTTAGCAGGTATTCATTCTACCTGGCTGACTGTTTACTACCCCTTTCTTTTTGCTCTCCTCTCTTTTTGGGGTCTATGTCCACCTATTGTTTACTCCCCCACCCTTCCCTTCACCCGATCTTCTGCACACAACCAAACTTCTCTTCGAGCTACCATCAGTTCTGAAGGAGTGTCACTAGACCCAAAAAGTTAACTCTGATTTCTCTCCCCAGATGCTGCCAGACCCCCTGAGTTTCTCTGGCAATTTCTGTTTCTGTTACTAACTTATAGTTCTCCTACAATGGTTCTGTACAATCTTCGATATCTCGAGAATTCTGTATCCTAACATGGAAATCTCAAGTTGTGTCCCAAAATGAATTATTTATGTCACACACGCAGGGACAGTGGCTGCTGGATCTGGAGGGAATATATCCATTGCAAAAAACATAAAAGTAAATAATTTTTATGTTTCGGGCCTAGCCCCTTCTCATCTCGGTTTCTGATGTAAACCAGCTTTACTTTGCTTCATTGGCACAGTAAAAAGGATTAACACATAGATACAGGGGTCATAACTGAACATCCTAGATGTCTTTTTCAAGGCATAAGGTGAGGTCCAGGTAACAGTGAAAGAGGAGATTGTTCAGACACATGAAAGTTTAAAAATGATAAGGAAGAAGTACTGAAATGGTTTTTCATTGATAAAGCACCAGGACTAGTTGAGGTACACTAAAAAATACTGAGAGAGACAAGAGTGAAATTACAGATACACTGGCCGTAACTTTCCAATTTTCATCAAATGTAGCTTTAATGTCAGAGGATTGGAGTGCTAACAATATTATATCCTTGGTCAGCAAAGGCTGTAAAATTAAGCCTGTCAACCACATGCCAATCAGTTTTGCTTTAGTGGTGGCTGTTTTTTTAGACATGATCATCTGGGGACAAAATTTATAACCACTTCGCCAAATGCAGGATTATTGAGGAAGCCAATGAGGAATTGTTAAGGGAAAATTGTATTAAATTAATTTTCTCAAGATTTCCAATGAGGTAACAGAGATGGTTGAAGTGAGCAGTGCTGTTGATGTGAGTGTCTAGAGTGCAGACTTTTGTAAGGTATTTTATACAATGCTGCAGGGCAGATATCTTAATTAAGTCAGACCTCATTCAATGAAAGGGACAGTAGCAACATAAGTGTGAAATTGGCTGAGTGACAGGAACCCGTGCTGGTGAGCAAATGTTACTCCGACACATGGAAGTTTGTAATGGAGCTCCCAGGTGGTGGCACTCCTTCTCCTGAGACATACAAATGGCCTAGACCTTGTTGTACAGGGTAAAAGTTCACAATTTATAGATAATGCAACATTTGGAAACATGATGAAATGCGAGGAGGACCTGAAGGTATTGACAATTTCATGAAATGGAAAGACAAGCGGCAGATGGAATTGAATGCAAATAAGTATGAAGTGATTTAAATTGGTAGCAAGAAGATAGAGACAATATAGAATATTAAAAGCCAGAATTTTGTCTTTGTTACCTGGGCTGGCCTGGCCTATGTGTGATTCCACATCTGCAGCAATGTGACTCTTAAATGCCCTCTGAAAAGACCTCGTACTTCATTCCGTTCAAGTGCAATTAAGGATGAGAAACCAAAGTTAGCATTGCCAGCAACACCCACATCTCTTTAAGGAATGAGGAAAAAACTGGTTATTGTAATTCCCACTCCTTGGTGCCAATTTTTAACTGCAATCATGTAATTATCTATTCATGATTGTTTATTTTCATAGGTGTTGCTGTTTTGAATATTACTGCAATATTTTAATTGGTGTTTGCACCATTGAGCTTACAGATGCCTCTCTGAAAATTTCTAATTGTGGTTAGGAAATATTCGTTCATTTTCAACATTCTGGAATTGAGGCACTGTGACTGCTTGGAACTGGCTGTGATTCTTGAGCGTGCCAGAAAGTTATGTTCTACTTTGACTGATGAATTTCTCTAATGATCTTTTTAGTATGAAAACTTAACAGATTCTCAGAGCTGTTTACTCAGACCTTGAGGACAGACAGAAACAGAAACCGCACAGAATCTCAGCAGGTCTAGCAGCATGTGTGAAGAGAAAACAGTACTTATGTTTCGAGTCCAGTGACCTTTCTAAGATTCTGGAGTAAATATTAACAGATTTCTCCTTTTCAGTTTTGTGAAGATTTTTGTTTAAAGGGTCAGCAGTTAATTTGTTCGGCAATCAAAATAGCATTTCTAAGAACTCATGTAGCTAAGACAAATGGCTGAAGAAGCTACCTGGTAAGTTAACAGTTGATGTATTTATTAAGTTGAACTTTTATGACTGAGGGAAAGTAGCCACAGGGGCAAGAGGCCAGAAGCAGTTCAGTTCAGAACAAATGTTCCCTAACTGCAGATGTGCTGTTTTGCAGCTTCAGAGTAGTCACAGTCAGAGAAATGTCAGTGACTTTGGCCTGTCTGCATTTCTCAGAGAGAAATTGAAGAGATTCACAATGTTACCAAAATGAAATGCTTGCAACCTAATTTTTCCATCAATAAACCCCCAACTATCATCATCCTGGAGTTACCATATCAATACAATATGTACAAGGGCAGGTCAGAGGCTAGGAATTTGACAGTGAGTAAATCACTTCCTGACACCCCAAAGCCGCTCCACCATCTACAAGGCACAAGTCAGATGTCTAATGAAATACTCCCCACTTGCCTGGATGGGTGCAGCTCCAACAACAAAAGCTTGGTAGCATCCAGGAGAAAGCAGCCTGCTTGATTGGCTTCACACCTACAAGCATCCATTCCCTCCACCACTGATGCAGCAGCGTGTACCATATATAAGATACACTTCAGAATTTCACCAAAGCTCCTTTAACAGCGCCTGCCACTTCAGTCAAGAAGAACATGAGCAGCAGACATGTGGGGACCTGCGAGTGTCCCTCCAAACCACTCACTATCCCGACTTAGAAATATATTGCTGCCCCTTCAGTGTCATTGAGTCAAAATCCTGGAATTTCCTTTTGTAGGGGTGACCTGTATTTGGCTATATAAGGTGACTTGTACCTGACCACAATAAGGAGCCCATGCCTGCTTGAGAGATGGCAGACAGAAACTAAGCAAAACTGAACAGCCTGCTCACACTGTGAAAAACAATGGCACCTATGAACAGAACCGCTAAAAGGACGGTAAAAGAACATTGTAGGTTCCCATCTGAGACAGTTCTGATAAAAGGTTGCCTTTGGACAGAGAAAGACCAATTCCAGTTTTATTAATTAAAGAATATTGTCGCGATGAATAAATGAATAACATCAGGTGCTAGATTAGTTCCCTAAGCAACAGCAAGGATAACAGCTAAAGTTTTTTCATAGTAAATAGTTACCTCTTTGAAGCTACCAACAATTTTAAATCGTTTCTAGCTCAAAATGCTCTCAATCATAGAAGGTGGCTTCAATATGCAACTAGAATATAGTACAAGCCTTAAAAAAAAATTTAAGCTTAGATGTGGAGGTTAACTAGCCTTAGGAGATGCCTTCTCTTCAGCCCTGGAAAAGATAGATTGCTCATAACCCATAAATTACAAAATGCTGATAGTAGGAGTAGTTGTATCATGTTACACTTATAATTAATTTTATAGTAGAAGTTAACCTTAGAGCAATTAGTTAAAACTAACTGACTTTATTTTTACATTATCTAATTGGGACAGTGGGAAAATAAAAGAAGTAACTGAATGTGATAAAAGACATCACCAAAACACAATGGGTAATAGAATTTGAGCTGTGCTTGAGATAAACAAGCCTGAGAAAGATCCAAAAGAGCATAGCCATTAACCTTCTGGAATGTGAATGAATATAGGGGGTAGGCAATGGTCATGTGGTATTATCGCAGGACTGTTAATCCAGAGACCTAGATCATATTCCGGGCATGCGGATTTGAATCCCACCACGGCAGATGGTGGAATTTGAATTCAATAAAAATATCTGGAATTAAGAATCTAATGATGACCATGAATCCATTGCTGATGATCGGAAAAACCCATCTGGTTCACTACTAACCTTTAGGGAAGGAAACTGCCATCTTTACCTGGTCTGGCCTACATGTGACTCCAGACCCACAGCAATGTGGTTGACTTTTAACTGCCTTCTGGGCAATTAGGGATGGGCAATAAATGCTGCCTAGTCAGCGATGCCCTCATCTAGTGAATGAATAAAGATGAATAAACAAAAAATAGGATGCATAGAAAGGTCCCAAGGCCTGAAGATTACAATGTCTGGCCAACACCATAAGATCATGGGAACCTGGGGCTGGCCGTAGAAGCACCTATCATTGATGAGGCATCTCAGGGGATTGTGTGTTTGAATTAATGAGAAGGACAGTGAATATGTTATGTTTGATTATTGTAACACAAAACGTATAAAAATGCTGGATTTCTTTATAAAAGCAGAGGCTGTGTCATTGACCTGACTTTCAAAGCCAGATTCAGGGAAGATCCTTTCGCTCTCTCCCTGCATAAACCAGTTTCTTACACTTGCCTGAATCTTGCCCGCCTCCTAAGTTTTTGTTCCTGGTCGGGAAAAATGCTTCTACGCCTTCCAACTGACATTGTAAGTCTAACAACTGCACATAGACTGCAGTGTTTGAGGAAGGCAATACACCACCGCCTTTTCAAGGGCAACTACTACTGGGGAAAAGATGCCAGTCACTCCCACATCAGATCAGCAAATTCAAAAAAGTTGAGAGAAAAGTAAAGAATGAAGATAGGAATGCTCGCTGATGAAGGGTCTAGGCCCGAAACGTCAGCTTTTGTGCTCCTGAGATCCTGCTTGGCCTACTGCGTTCATCCAGCCTCACACTTTGTTATCTAAGATAGAAATGATATTTCACTGAATATGAATGTCTAGTAAGGACATTGTTAGAGAAAAGAAAAAGTTTGAATCTTTCATTACTAAGTTTGTGATGACATCTCTTCAAATTCTGACATGTTTAGGACAAACGAACAAAGAACACTACAGCACAGGTTCAGGTCACTCGGCCCATTAAGCCTGCATCGACCTGATGCCTCACTGAACTCAAAACCTCTTGCCTCGGCAAGGTCTGCATCCCTCTATTGCCTGCCCAATCATGCATCTGTTAAGGTGCTTCTTAAACATTGCTCTAGTATCGGCTTCTACTGCCTTCTCTGCCAGCGCATTCCAGGCACTTACCAGCCTTTGTGTAAAAAAACTTGCCTCTCACATCTCCTTTAAACCTTCCCCTTTTACCTTAAACCTATGTCCCCTAATAATTGATATTTCTACCCTGAGAAAAAGACTCTGACCATCCATTCTATCCATGACTTTCATAATGTTGTAAACTTCTATCAGTTGCACCTCAGCCTTCAACATTCAAGTGTAACCAAACCCAATATGTTGTATCTGTCCTCACAGCTAAAGTCCTTCAATCCAGGCAACATCCTGGTAAACATTTTCTGTGACATTTCCAAAGTTTCAACATCTTTTTGGTAATGTAGCGAACAGTACTGTATACAATATTCAAAATGTGACCCAACTTGCCACTTTTTATACTCTATGCCCTCACCAATAAAGAAGAGCATGCCATATGCCACTTTGACCATTTTCAGGGAGCTATGGATCTGTGTGCCTCGATCCCTCTGTGTGTTGGTGCTGCTGAGGATTCTGAAATTTACTGTATACTAAACTCCTTAGACATTGCAGAAAGATGAAACAACAGAATGAACTAAAGGGGTAATTGAATGATGTGTTAACCCTGGGTTTGATGAATATTAAGGGTATTCACCTCATGGGTTGATGACAGGGAGGTGTATAAGAACATCTGTATACTTGTCGTTATGTGTTATCACTGAGAGACAGGAAAGAGAAGCAACTTGAAGTAGGTTCACATGAGAACTGAAGAAGCGGTTACAGGAGCTCTACAGGACAGTTGTAGGGAATTTTGGCAGGAAATATTGCATTTACAAAATAAATTAGGATCACACAAACCACAGGAATGGAACATAGGGAAGCGAATGTTAGTGAGGAATTGCACTTATGTCTGAACATTTGAACTGTTGTATAAGGGGCCATACAATACTTGTTTCCCTGCAATGGTATTTGTGATATGAACACCGTTAGCTGAGAATGTAAAATATTTCCACTTCAAGCAAGTGAAATTGGGCAAATCCCAACAAAACAAAAACAGGTGGAAGGGAATGTTATGAGTCAGGTAAGATGCTGGGCCATGGGCGTACCAATGGGTGATACAGCCACAAGGGTGACTATAACAGCCAATATTTATACATCCCAGCTTTTCAAAGAAGGAAAATCTGAAAGTAGAAATTCCAAGATAACAAAGTGTGGAGCTGAATGAAGACACCAGGCCAAGCAGTATCTTAGGAGCACAAAAGCTGATGTTTCGGGCCTAGACCCTTCATCAGAAAAGGGGGATGGGGAGCGGGTTCTGAAATAAATAGGGAGACAGGGGGAGGCGGACCGAAGATGGAGAGAAAAGAAGATAGGTGGAGAGGAGAGTATAGGTGGGGAGTTAGGGAGGGGATAGGTCAGTCCGGGCAGGACGGACAGGTCAAGGAGGCGGGATGAGGTTAGTAGGTAGGAAATGGAGGTGCGGCTTGAGGTGGGAGGAGGGGATAGGTGAGAGGAAGAACAAATTAGGCATGCAGGGACGAGCTGGACTGGTTTTGGAATGCAGTGGGGGGAGGGGAGATTTTGAAACTGGTGAAATCGACATCGATACCATTGGGCTGCAGCGTTCTCAAGCAGTATACTGTATCCGCTGTACCTGGTGTGGCTTCCTCTACATTGGGGAAACCAAGCGGAGGCTTGGGGACTGCTTTGCAGAACACCTACGTTCGGTTCGCAATAAACAACTGCACCTCCCAGTTGCGAACCATTTCAACTCCCCCTCCCATTCCTTAGATGACATGTCCATCCTGCGCCTCCTGCAGTGCCATAATGATGCCACCTGAAGGTTGCAGGAACAGCAACTCATATTCCACTTAGGAACCCTTCAGCCCGATGGCATCAATGTGGATTTCACCAGCTTCAAAATCTCCCCTCTCCCCACTGCATTCCAAAACCTGCCCAGCTCATCCCCACCTCCCTAATCTGTTCTTCCACTCAACTATCCCCTCCTCCCACCTCAAGCCACACCTCCATTTTCTACCTACTAACCTCATCCCGCCCCCTTGACCTGTCCATCCTCCCTGGACTGACCTATCCCCTCCCTACCTCCCCATCTATACTCTCCTCTCCACCTACCTTCTCCTCTATCCATCTTTGGTCTGCCTCCCCCTCTCTCCCTATTTATTTCAGAACGCTCTCCCCATCCCCCTCTCTGAAGAAGGGTCTAGGCCCGAAACGTCAGCTTTTGTGCTCCTAAGATGCTGCTTGGCCTGCTGTGTTCATCCAGCTCCACACTTTGTTATCTTGGATTCTCCAGCATCTGCAGTTCCCATTATCACTGAGTAGAAATTCCAAAGTGTGTTAGGTCTGAAGGACCAAAATATAACAATAGCTGGTGTAGATGCCAAGGACATACCTATAGCTTCTGTGAATATAGGAATGGCTATTTAAACAAACAGATCTGAGCTTCCGAGTTAGAGTCATAGAGCTGTATGACATGGAAACAGACCCTTCAGCCCAACTTTCCAATGCTGTCCAGATTCCTAAACTGACCTAGTCCCATTTGCCAGCTGTTGGCCTATATCCCTGTAAACCTTTCCTACTCATGTACCCATCCAGATAGCTGAACATTAAACAGTTATTTTGCGTCGGTCTTCACAGTGGAAGACATAAATAACAAACTAATGGCAAGAAGGTTTTAGCAGGTGAGGACCTAGAAACTATCATTATCACTAAGGAGGCAGTGCTGGGCAAGCTAATGGGGCTAAAGGTAAACAAGTCTCCCAGACCTGATGAAATGCATCCCAGGGTAATAAAAGAGGTGATGGGGGAAATCACAAATTTAAAAGTAATTATTTACCAAAATTCACTGTACTCTGGGGTGGTTCCTGCAGGTTGGAAAACAGCCAATGTAACGCCACTGTTTAAAAAAGGAAGTAGACAAAAAAAAGGCCAGTTAGGTTAACTTCAGTAGTGGGGAAAATGCTTGCATTAATCATTAAGGAAGAAATAGCAAGACATCTGGATATAAATTGTCCCACTGGAAACACCCAGCATGGGTTCATGAAGGGTACGTCATGTTTAACTAACTTGGTGGAATTCTTTGAGGACATCACTTGCATGGTGGACAATGGGGAACCTGTGGATGTGGTGTATCTAGATTCCAGAAGGCATTTAACCAGGTGCCACACCAAAGGCTGCTACATAAGATAAAGTTCCACGGTATTACAGGTAATGTATTGGCATGGATAGAGGATTGGTTGACCAGTAGAAAGCAAAGAGCAGGGGTAAATGGTTGTTTTTCTGGCTGGCAGTCAGTGGCTAGTAGTGTGCCTCAGGGGTCAGTGTTAGGACCTCAATTGTTTACAATTTACATAGATGATTTGGAGTTGGGGACTAAGTGTGGTGTATCAAAATTTTCAGATGACACTAAGACGAGTGGTAGAGCAAAGTGTGCAGAAGACACTGAAAGTCTGCAGAGGGATATAGATAGTCTAAGTGAGTGGGCAAAGGTGTGGCAGACGGAGTACAATGTTGATAAGTGTGAGGTTATCCATTTTGGTAGGAATAACAGGAAAATGGACTATGTTTTAAATGGTAAAAAATTGCAGTGAGCTGCTGTGCAGAGGGACTTGGGTGTCCTTGTGCATGAATCGCTGAAAGTAAGATTGCAGGTACAGCAGGTAATTAAAAAGGCAAATGGAATTTTGTCTGCTATTGCTAGAGGGATGGAGTTTAAAAACAGGGAAGCTATGCTGCAGCTCTATAGTGTCCTGGTGAGGCCACACCTGGAGTACTGTGTGCAGTTTTGGTCTCCTTACTTGAGAAGGAATCTACTAGCGCTGGAGGGGATGCAGAGGAGATTCATTCGGTTGATTCCAGAGTTGAGAGGGTTGGATTATGAGGAGAGACTGAGTAGGCTGGGATTATACTCATCGGAGTTCAGACGAATGAAGGGAGATCTTATAGAAACATATAAGATTATGAAGGGAATAGATAAGGTGGAGGCAGGGAGGTTGTTTCTGCTAGCAGGTGAAACTAGGATGAGAGGGCATAGCCTCAAAATAAAGGGAAGCACATGTAGGACTGAGGTCAGGAGGAACTTCTTCTCCCAAAGGGTTGTGAATCTGTGGAATTCCCTGTCCAGTGAAGCGGTTGGAGCTACCTCACTGAATGTTTTTAAGGCAAGGCCAGATAAATTTTTGAACAGTAAAGGAATTAAGGATTATGGTGAGTGGGCGGGTAAGTGGGGCTGAGTCTCAAAAAGGTCAGCCATGATCATATTAAATGGCAGGGAAGGCTCGAGGGGCCAGATTGCCTACTCCTGCTCCTAGTTCTTATGTTCTATGTTCTTTCAAACATTGTATTTGTACCAACCTCCAACACCACCTCTAGCAGCTTGTTACATACATGCACAACCCTCTGCATGAAAAACTTGCCTGGCAGGTCCTTTTTAAATTTTTCCCGTCTCACCTTGAACTTATTTCCTCTAGTTTTGGACTGCCTTACCCTGGGGGAGAAAAAAACCTATCCATGCCCCTCATGATTTTATAAACCCCTGTAATGTCACCCCTCAGCCTCTGATGCTCCAAAGTAAAAAAACTCATGCCTATTCAGTGTCTCTCTATAGCTCAAGGCCTCCAAACTTGGGAACATCCTTGTAAATCTTTTCTAAACCTTTTCAGTTTTAGCAACATCTTTCCAATAGCAGGGAGACCAGAATTGAATGCAGTATTCTGAAGTGGCCTCACCAGTATTCTGTGCAGCCATAGAATGACGTTCCAACTTCTTTACTCAGTGCACTGTCCAATGAAAGCAAATGTGCTAAATGCCTTCTTCACCACCCTGTCTACCTGTATTTTCAAGGAAATACGAACCTGCACTCCTCATTCTCTTTGTTCAGCAACACTGCCCAGGGCCCTACCATTAACTACATGAGTCCTGAGATAATGGTAACTGCAGATGCTGGAGAATCCAAGATAATAAAGTATGAAGCTGGCTGAACACAGCAGGCCAAGCAGTATCTTAGGAGCACAAAAGCTGATGTTTCGGGCTTGGAAGGGTCTTGGCCCGAAACGTCAGCTTTGGTGCTCCTAAGATGCTGCTTGGCCTGCTGTGTTCATCCAGCTCCACACTGTATGAGCCCTGCCCTGTTTTGCTTGAGCACCCTAAACACTTTTTCATTACTTGGCCCCTTGCCACCTTTTGCCCTGGCACCCAGCTGATCTGCCACCTGACCCACATGGCACACTAACTCATGGCAGCTTATCTCCATGGCATCCTGACCTCATGCCTACCTTACTGACCATTTGATGGCAGCTGTCAAAAATGACTATCTGTTATACTGAAGCTTTGAGTTTCAAACTCCGGCAGCTGACTGCTGAGAGATAGTGGACTTGGTTTGCTTTTCCCTGCCTGTTTTTGTTTATGAGCAATCTGTCAGAATGGAAGTATGGTCCTGCATTTCTGAAGGATCCCTGATCGGAGGACCGATCCGAAAAGAATGAGCGGTGTGTCAATCTATTGGAGATTGCCTCATCTGGAAGGTTCCAGCTTCTTGTGTTTAAATATTCCTTGCATACACTATTTACAACATTTCAATTAGAGTGTAACTGATTTAATTCAACCCATTGAAACTGCCGTCACCTCCTAATGGGCATTCATGAAATTGTTATTTTTTGTATTCATTCATGGGTTGAGGGGCGCACTGGCTAGGTCAGAATTTAGTGCCCATCCCTAATTGCCCAGAGGGCAGCTCAGAGGCAATTACATTGTTGTGGGTCAGGAGTCACATGTCAGCCAGACCAGGTCAGGATGGCAGTTTCCTTCCCCCAAGGACATTAGTGAACCAGATGGGTTTTTCCAGCAATTGACAATGGCTTCATGGTCACCATTAGACTCTTAATTCCAGATGTTTATTCACTTCCAGTTCCACCATCTGCCACAGCGAGCTTCAAACCTGAGTCCCCAGGACATTACCTGGGTCTCTGGATTAAGAGGCCAGCGATAATATTACGAGAAGCTCAAACATCATGCTGTTGACCAAAATTTGATTCTGGGTTTTCATAACAATCTTGGTCAAGAATGTGATTTTTGAGGTTCTAAATAATTGTGCTTGCTGGCAATGTTCAGGGTTTCAGCTGAAATGAAGAGGTAAAAAATGTGACAGGCAATAACCCAGTATTTCACAGCATAAGAGTTCTCAGTGATTTGTGAGTATGATTCCTATTTAAACCAAAGAAAGATGCAGTTCTGAGTAAGCGCCGCTGTATCTGAAACATTAACTCATGAGTTCTCTTCACAGATGCTGCCAGACCTGCTGAGCTTTTCCAGCAATTTCTGCTTTTGCCTGCAGAGTATTGATGTTTGTAAATGCTGATTTCGCCTAAAAGTGCAGCAAGTCACCAACATTTGTAAATATATCAATGTTACAATAATTTTGTTTTCAAATGTTGTGAAGTTTGACCATTTCCCAATTGAGGCATGTTCAGACTGAACCTTTGAGATTGGAGCATTACAAGAAGGGGGTATGGGTTTACCCACCTACAACATGGTGAATTCATGGTGCTTCATATGTAAATAAAATAGAATGGTTAAATTGCTTTTGTTGTGTCTCTGGAATTTAAAGAACAGGAGTTCATCAACTAAATATGAAAATGCATCACAGGTTGTTAATCTACACTGCGTCATCCATTAAGTGTGTTTACTTATAGTTTATGTGATTATCAGTCCATACTGATCTTAAACTGACATAAGGAAATTTTCATATCTTTCAGGTTAATTTTGCTAGAGTCATGCTGGTAGTGTTAAATTGTGTCAGTATTTTGCCCAGAATTTAAAATGCAGAGGTTAGTCACCATCATATGAAATTGCACCATAAATTGTTAATACACACTGTGCCATCTAAGACCTGTCTTTACTTACAACATCCAAAGAGGCTCATCAGCCCACACTGCTCTTAAAGATGTCACAAGGAAGTTTGCATACCTGTCTTACTGATGACACAATACACTTGTTGTAGGTCATTACACCACATGCTCAGATTTTTAAAAAGCTCATTAGGGACTGTTGAACAGTAGTGTTTAATGTTCTTGTGTCAGCAATTCAATTACTCCTGAAATCAAGCTTGGCAATTGTAATGTGTGATTCACACAATGGGCTATTGTGATGCAAACTCCACAAACATTTAATGCTGCCTACTAAATATTTGAAAGTAGTCTGCAGCCCAGCACCAGACACACTGTTGAATAACTATATGTTTCAACAGGGAACTCAAGTTTACACCTTTTGAGCATGATTTAAAACTAATCAGCCCAATTTGAAGCCAACTTCTATCTTTTAAAGAGATAAAGGGCACTGCAGATGCTGGAGAATCCGAGATAACAAGGTGTGGAGCTGGATAAACACAGCAGGCCAAGCAGCATCTTAGGTGCACAAAAGATGACGTTTTGGGCCTCAACCCTTCATCAGAAAAGGGGGAGGGGGAGAGGGTCCTGCTTGGCCTGCTGTGTTCATCCAGCTCCACACTTTATATCTTTTAAATACATGGTTCGTTTTGACTGTAGCAGGAACTTGAAGTGGTTTGAGTGGATTAATTATGGTTAAGAATCCTTAAAAATGCCACCGACAGCATGCGACAAGGATGCAGTTCTATGAGCGGTTGTGCCAAAAGTACTGGGCAGGGAAACAGGCTACCTTCCCTTATTGGGCGTTGCAGATAACCTTTGAAGTCAGTCTCAGCAATTTACACCTGAGAACCTGGATGAGAGTTTTAAAAAAGTGGCTGAGTGAAGCCATTTGAGTTCTGAATTTTACAGTATAGAAGGAGGCGATTTGACCCACACTCTCCCGCCCTATCTTTGTCACCCTCTAACTTCTTCACTTTCAAATCCAGCTCTCTTTTGAAACCTCATCTGTAATGCACCTTCTTTTGGTGGTCAAAAAGTCAAATGAAAAGCATTGAACAATTATTAAGTGCTCTACTTCCTTGGTTACCAAATGTTGGCAGATTTTCCAATCCAGGCTCCCAGTAGGTCACCTGATTCTTGTATACAGCGCCTCCCAAAACTGTCATCAGCACTGAAAATCTGCGAAATCACCCCAAGACTCACTTTGAGAACATGTCCAATAACAAGCTATCTCAAGATGGATGCACAGGGGCTGGGTTCACCACAGGGACTAATCCAAGGCCCAGAAGATCAGTTGATGGGATGTGACTGGCTGAGTCACTGCTGATTTGCACAGTTGTAGAAAATAAAGACACAGGGCTCTTAGTGAAAACACTGTGAGATTTCTCTGACAGTTGGACAATACGCATGTAAGACACTGGAGGTGGGAGGTTGTAACAGCACACAAAGGAGACAAAAAGTGAAAAATAAGACTGAAAGCTGGGAAAGATTAGATTTTTAGAGATGTGTGGAAATTGAATGTGGTGAAACCCTGCTGCCTGAAGGAATTTCAGGTCTGTCATCTGTATGAGTAAAAGAATAAACCTCCAGTTTGGAAATAGAATATAGAACATAGAACATAGAACAGTCCAGGCCCTTTGGCCCATGACGTTGTGCCAAACTTTTACCCTAATCCTAAGGTCTATCTAACCCCCACCCCTACCTTATACTATCATCCATACGCCTATCTAATAGCTGCTTAAATGCCCCTAATGAGGCCAACTCCACCACCCTCTCCGGCAATGCACTCCACGCCCTGACCACTCGCTGAGTAAGAAACCTACCTCCTTTGTCTCCCCTATATCTACCTCCACCCATGTTAGAACTATGTCCCTCGTAATAGCTACCTCCACCCTCGGAAAAAGTCTCTGGCTGTCTACTCTATCTATACCTCTGATCATTTTGTACACCTTGATCGAGTAACCTCTCATCCTTCGTCGTTCTAAAGAGAAATGCCCTAGCTCTCTCAACCTTTCCTCATACGACCTTCCCTCCATTCCGGGCAACATCCGGTAAATCTCCCTTGCTCCTTTACCAACACCTCCACACCTTTCCAGTAATGATGTGACCAGAGCTGGACACGATACTTCAGATGTGGTCGAACGAGGCTTCTGTATAGCTGCAGCATAGCTTCACGGCTCTGGAACTCGATCCCTCTATTAATGAAAGCTAACACAACATACGCCTTCTTAACAACTCTATCCATCTGGGTGGCAGCTTTCAGGGAGTTGTGGACATGAACCCCAAGATCCCTCTGCTCCTCCACACTGCCAAGAATCTTTCCGTTAATGCTGTATTCTGCTTTCAAGTTTGCCTTCCAAAATGAATCACCTCACACTTTTCAGGGTTAAATACCATCTGCCACTTCTCAGCCCAGCTCTGCATCCTATCAATGTCCCTTTGTAACATAGAACAGCCGTCCACAATGCGACCCACCTCCGTATCGTAGGTGAACTTACTCCTTCATCCAAATCATTTACAAAAATCACAAATAGAAAAGGACCCAGGACAGATCCTTGCGGTACACCACTTGTAACTGAGCTCCAACTGAATATTTTCCGTCCACTACTACCCTTTGTCTCTAAGGGTCAGCCAATTCTGAATCCAATCTGCCACATTTCCCCCTATCCCAATCCTCCTCATCTTCTGCATGAGCCTACCATGGGAAACTTTATCAAATGCCTTACTTAAATCCATGTATACCACATCCACTGCTCTACCTTCATCCATGTGTATGGTCACCTCTTCAAAGCATTCAATAAAGTTTGTGAGGCATGATCTACCCCTCACAATTCCATGCTGACTATCATGAATCAAACTGTGCCTTTCCAAGTGACCATAAATCCTATCTCTCAGAGCCCTTTCCAATAATTTGCCCACCACTGATGTAAGGCTAACTGGCAAGTAATTTCCGGGGTTATCCCTATTCCCTTTTTTGAACAAGGGAATGAGGTTTGCCTCTCTCCAATCTTCCAGCACTGTACCCTCACTTCCCATAGAATCCCTGGATAAATCCCATCAGGCCTGGAGGACTTATCCATCTTCAATTTCCTCAAAGTTCCTAGCACATCTTCCTTCCTAACATTGACCTCCTCTAGCCGACAAACCTGTTTCACACTGTTCTCCCCTGCAACTAGGTCCCTCTCAGTTAAGAATACCGAAGAAAAGTATCCTTTAAGGACCTCTCCTATCTCTTTAGGCTCCGTGCACAAATTCCCTTTACAATCCTTGATCAGCCATATCCTTTCTCTGGTCATTCTCTTATTCCTCACATACATGTAAAAAGCCTTGGAGTTTTCCTTGATCTATTTGCCAAGGTTTTCTCATGCCCCTTTATAGCTCTCCTAAGCCCTTTCTTCAGCTCCTTCCTGGATAACTTGTATCCCTCAAGAGCCTTTTCTGATCCTTGTTTCCTAAACTTTACATAAGCATCCTTCTTCCTCTTAACCAGACCTTCAACCTCACTTGAGAACCAAAGTTCCCTCTCTCAACTGCATCTTCCCTGCTGCTAGCGATAAACATATCGAACACATGCAGTATCCATTCTTTAAATAATCTTCACATTTCAATAGTGGTCTTCCCTGACAGCATTTGTTCCCAATTTATGTTACCCAGTTCTTGCCTAACAAAATTGTAATTACCCTTCCCCCAATTATAAACCTTTCCCTGCCGAGTGTACCTTTTCCATGACTATTATAAAAATAACAGAGTTATGATCGCTACCGCCAAAATGTTCTCCTAGCAACAGGCCGAGCACTTGGCCCAGTTCATTGCTAAGCACCAAATCCAAAGTGGTCTCTCCTCACGTTGGTCTACCTATACACTGCGTCAGGAATCCTTCCTGAACACACTGGACAAAATCTGTTCCATCTAAACTATTACAACTAAAATGTTTCCAATCAATATTTGGAAAATTGAAGTTACCCAAGACTACAACCCTGTGACTTCTGCACCTTTCCAGTATCTGCGTCCCAATCCGCTCCTCCTACTTCTCTGTAACTATTAGGGGGGGCTGTAAAAAACCCCAACAAAGTGACTGCTCCTTTCTTGCTCTGGACCTCAACCTAATGGACTCTGTAGACATATCATTCTCAAACTGCCTTTCAGTAGCTGCTATACCAGACTGACTAGCAATGCCACTCCCCTGCCTCTTTTTCCATCCTCCCTATTTCTTCTAAAGCATCTAAATCCCGGAACATCCAACGGCCATTCCTGTCCCTGAGTTACCCAAGTTTCTGTAATGGCCACAACATCGTAGTTCCAAGTACTGACCCATGCTCTAACTTCATTCGCCTTATTTCTGATACTTCTAGCATTGAAGTATACACACCTCAAACCACCTCTGTGTCCACAATTACGTTCACTGACCGCATTATAAACAACCTCACTCCCTGTCTGTCTGTTGGAAGGCTGAATACCTCATCCACTAATTTATAAATCCGGCTCCCTACCCCCCGCCAATCTAGTTTAAACCATCCCGCACATCTCAAGCAAACCTCCCTCCCAGGATATTTGTGCCCTTCTGGTTCAGGTACAACCCATCCTTACTATACAGGTCCCACCTTCCCCAGAATGTGCTCCAATTATCCACATAATGGAAGCCCTCCCTCCTACACCAGCCCTGTAGCCACATATTTAGCTGCACTCTCTCCCTATTTCTTAACTCATTATCATGTGGCACTGGTAGTAATCCAGAGATAACCACCCTGTTTGTCCTGGACTTCAGCTTCCAACCTAACTCCCTGTACTCGTTTTTCACATTCTCAGCCCGTTTTCTACTTAGGTCATTGGTACCAATGTGTACCATGACTGTTCATTGCTCACCATCCCCCTTATGGATCTTGCAGACCCAATTTGAGACGTCACAGACCCTGGCACCTGGGAGTCAACATACTATCCGTTCATCTCATTCGCGTCCACAGAACCACCTGTCTGTGCCTCTTACTATCAAATCCCCCACTACAATTGCTCTCCTATTGTCCCCCCTTCCCTTCTGTGCCACGGGGCTGGGCTCAGTGCCCGAGACCTGTCTGCTTTGGTCTTCCCTGGTAGGTCATTCCCCCCCAGTAGTATCCAAAACAATATACTTATTATTCAGGGGAACGGCCACAGGACATCCCTGCACTATCCGCCTATCCCCTTTCCCCTTCCTGACAGCCACCCAGGTACCATTTTCCTGTACTTTGGGGGTGACCACCTCCCTTTAACTCCTCTCTATCACCCCCCCAGCCTCCCGAATGATCCGAAGTTCATACAGCTCCAGCTCCAGTTCTCTAACGCGGTTTTTGAGGAGCTGGAGTTGGAGTTCTCGCAGGTGAACTCAGAGGGGACACCAGCAGTGACCCTTACCTCCCGCATCCTGCAAGAGGAGCATGCAACTGCCCTAGGTTCCATTCCCTCTCCTCTTGGTTTCCAGAAGAATTTTTAAAAAAGCCTTACCTTACCGACTCTCCACACAGACACATTTTTTTTGTTAGAGGAGGAGGATGTGCGGGAGGCACTACATGTGCAGTGCTTCAGATTTAGCCATTGCCCAAATATATCACTTCCTTCCTGGCTCGCTTTCTGTCCACACACCCACTGCTGAAAACAAGAGGGCCTCTGCTGCATGAGGTAAGATTCTATACTGGAGAAAAAAAATTATCGGAGAAATATCAGAGATTCATCCCCATAGTAGCCACAGCCATAGTTGAACTTCATTGAAATAGTGTATGAGGTGAGATAATCCCACGCACTCCCCCAACGCACCCAAAACCACCACCCCATGTCCAGAAATATTATTGGTTCAATTTAATTTTGGTTATAAAGGGACTTTGGTTCATCATGGATCATTAAATTGCCTTGGCACTATGCCCCCAGGTTGTAATGGCTAAGCTGTTAGGACTAATGGTAATGGCTACCTGCTTGGTCCAATAAGGGCGGGAGGCCAGAAAGAAAAACAGAAATTTCTGGGAAAATTCAACATGTCTGACAGCATCTGTGGAGAGAAAGCAGAGTTAATATTCAGGACCAATGTCCTTCCTTGAAAATCAATTATAGCCAGGAAAAAGGTTGGTATAGATGCTGAAGATGGGGTAGGGATTAGGGGGTAGTAAACAATAGGTGGAGATGAAACCCAGAGAGAGCGAAACAAGAGTTGAGCAGACAAAGCAACAGTGAAAGCTCAGTCTGGGAGAATGAACAGCTGCCAATGGGGACAATTAATGGCTGACAACGGGTTGTGCTTGGTAGCATCCATGTGATGTCGAGGCTTGCGGTGTGAGGGTTGGGGTAAGGACATGGGAGAAGGTTCTCAAGGTCTGAAGATTGTTGAAGTTGATAATGAGCCCAGAAGGTGGTAAAGTTCCCAAGCTGAAAATCAGGTGCTGTTCTTCCAGTTTGTACTGAGCTTCGATGGAGCACTGTAACAAGTCTGAGACCAGGATGTTAGCCAGGGAATATGGTGTTGTGTTGAAGTTGTAGGCAAATAAGGTCATTTTTGAAGACAGAACATGGGTGTTCTGCAAAGCAGTCACCCAGTCTACACTTTGTTCCCCTGGTTTAGAGGAGACCACATTGTGAGCAGTGAACACAGCAGACTAGATTGAGTGAAACACTACTTCAGCTGGATGGTGTGTTTGGAGCCCTGGGTGGTGAGGAGGGAGGAAGTAAATGGACAGGTATTACACCCTCTGTGGTTTCAGGGGCAGGTGCCATCAGGCTGTGGGAACATGTTAGGAGAGAAGGAGGAGTAGATCAGGGTGTCCCAGACAGAACAGCCCCTGCAGAAGGCTAACTAGGGAAGTAAGGGGAGTGTATGGTGGTGGCATTCTGCTGAAGATGATACAAATAGCAGCTAATGATCCTTTGAATGTGGGTGCTGGTGGTGTGTTAAGTTAGGACAGGGGGGCCCTGTCAACCATGGTGGCAGGAAATCTTCGGTTGAAGAAGAAGGCGAACATTTTGGAGGCTCCCGGCGGAAGCACCGAAACAATGTTTGTAGCTGTGTTTTAAATCCACGCAGGATCACAGGCATCTCCGTGATGTGCAACTCTCCTCAGACACCTCAGGCATTGTGAATGGTAGTGGGCAATTAAACAGCTTACCAAAGAAGGAGGAAGCTCCACAAATAACCTCATCCTCAATGATGGAATAGCCCAACACATTAGTGCAAAAGATAAGGCTGAAGCATTTGCAGCAATCTTCTCCTGGAAGTGTCAAGCAGATGAATAATCTTGGCCTCCTCCAGTGGCCTCCAGCATTAAGAACTGGAGCAGTTCATCGACCTTGCTAACAACTTCCACCCCACGATCAAATCTATCTTAGACACTTTCATCCACTTTCTTGACCTCTCTCTTTCCATTTCTGGCAACGATTTACAGGCTGAAACTTACTGCAAATCCACTGATTCCCATAGCTACCTGGACTACACGTCCTCCCACCCTGAATCCTGCAAAAGCTCCAACCGGTTTTTCCAATTCCTTCCGCTCCGTTGCATCTGCTTTGACGAGGAGACATTCCACTCCCAAGCATCCTGGATGTCCTCCTATTTCAAACAATGTTCCTTTCCACCCCCTGTCATCGAGACAACACTACACAGTGCCTCCTCCATGCCCCACTCCTCAGCTCTATACCACTCTCCCAAACATAATAAAGATAGGGTCACCTTGTGCTGTCTTTCCACTCCGCCAGCCTCTACACCCAATGTATTATCCTGAAACGCTTATGCCAAATTCCAATTAGACCCCGTCACCCAGAACATCTTCCAATCCCCACCCCTCTCTGCCTTCCACAAGGACCACTTCCTTCGCCACTCCTTATTTCACACCACACTCCCCACCAACCGCTCCAACTCGCCTGGCAACTTCCCCTGTAACTATAAAAGATGCAACACCTGCCCACACACCACCCCCCTCACCTCCATCCATGGTCCTAAACAGCCCTTCCAAGTGAGTCAGAACTTCACGTGCATCTCCTCCAATCTAGTCAATTGCATCCAGTGCTCCCGATGTGGTCTTCTCTACATCAGTGAGGTCAAATGTACACTAGGTGACCATTTCACTGAGCATCTTCGCCTGACCCAAAATGGCCCGCCTAATCTCCCGGTCACTGCCCATTTCAACTTTAACCCAAAACTTCTCCTCTGATATGTCCATTGTCGGTCTCCTCTAACATCACAGTCACTTGGAATGCAAATTTGAGGAACAACATCTTATCTTCCACCTGGGCACCCTACAGCCTGGGAGGACTTAACATTGAGTTCCCCAATTTCAAACAACCTTCCTACCCATCCCCCAGCTCCATCTCCAGCTCAGCTTCCTCCCTTCTATTCCACCTACCACCTTCTCCCTTCCATTCCAGCTCCCAACTGGATTCAACCCACCATCAACCAGCTAGTTCAAACCTACTACAGATGTCTACCTATCACCGCCATTCTGCTACCCCACCCCCTCTTTACCTCCAGCTCCCCCTACCCCCACATCCAGCCCTGCTGAAGGGTAATACCCGAAATGTTGACTTCTCCTCCTACAGATGCTGCCCACCTTGCTGAGTTTTTCCAGCCTCCTGTTTGTCTAACTTGGATTCCATCTGGAGTTTTTCTTTGTCTCTAATTAAGTCTTTAGTCAATTCGTTTTGCTCCATGTGATATCAAGAAACCATTGGAGACATTAGATACTGCAAAGGCGATGGTCCCGAACAACATTTAGCAATAGTACTGAAGATTTGTGTTCTAGAACTTTCTACACCCCCCACCAACCACCTCCCCCCATCGCTGTCAAGCTTCTCCATGACAGCCACAATACTAGCACCTACCCAACAAATTGCCCAGGTAGGACCTTTACACAAAAGCAGGACAAATCTGACCCAGCCAATTACTGCCTCATCAGCCTACTTTCGAGCATCAGTAAGGTGAGGGAAGATGTTACGAACAGTGCTATCAAGTAGTATCTGCTCAGCAATAACCTGCTTGGTGACGTCCAGTTTGGGTTCCAACCAGCTCCACTCACTTCCTGACCGCATTACAGCCTTGGTCCAAATATGGACTAAAGGGCTGAATTCCAGAGGCGAGGTGAGAGTGACTGTCCTTGAGCACAAGTCAAGACCAGTTTCAACCGAGTGTGGCATCAATGATAATGCTCCCAGGTGAAGCCAGAATCGATGGGTAGCAGGGGGAAAACTCTATGCTGGTTGAAGTAATACCTGACACGGAGGAAGATGGTAGTGGCTGTTGGAGGTCAGTCATCTCAGCTCCAGGACATCTCTGTAGGAGTTCCTCAGAGTTCCTCCACCCAACCGTCTTCAACTGCTTCGTCTTTCCTCCATGAAAAAGTCAGAAGTGGGGATCTTTGCTAATGATTGCTCAATGCTCAGCACTATTCACAACACCTCGGATTCTGAAACCGATAATGAATCCTATTTATATTATTTCCTTCTCTTATATCTCAAATGGCACTTTATTGTGGTGACAAAACACTTTTTTGCGATATCTTTTTAGATGTATGTGACAATAAATAGATAAATATTTTAATCTAAATAAGAAGTTGGATGTTTGCCAATGCTTGCACAATGTTTAGTGCTATCCTTGAGGCATCAGATATTGAAGCAGTCCATGTTGAAATGCAACAAGATCTGGAAAATATCCAGTCTTGGACTGATAAGTCGCAAGTAACATTTGTACCTTGTAAATGCCTCGTAAAGAGGGATCGGAGTTAACATTTCGGATCCCGTGACTTTCCCTCACAATCGAGGAAGTCAGTAGTACTCATAGACTTGATTTGGTTTGATTTGACTCTCTCAGGAGCCTGGGCACATTTCTCCTCCAAGGCACAACATCAGCAAGAGTGGAACAAAATCGCACAACTGGTATGAATTCTTTTCTTGTGACATCTTTAACCTCAGCCTGGGCTGGTCATTTATGAGATGGAGTACGTATGCACTGTATTCTAGATGACACAGCATGCATTAAGAACTCATGATGCACTACCATGTTTTACTGACCACAGCCTGTCTTTTAAATTCCAGAGTCACAACAATAGCCTATTATCCATTCTATTACAGTCTGCTTAATTCACTTAAATTAGAGGAAATAGTTGGCTGTGATATTTATCCTCTTTACTTTCTTTTATTCCCTTGGGGTTGGAAGAGATGTGTTGATGAACTTCAGAATTAATCATACATAGAATAAAACAATCAAGCAAAGAAGAAATTCTGTGCGAGTGACATCTGTTGTGATTCCGTCCTATCTCTCCCTCCTTCCCTTCTGTCTGTAAGACTTTTCATTTCTCTCTGTTGTTTACTTGCACTCTGCCAACAACTCCATTTACCTCTTACCCCCTTCTTCATCTCTCTTACATTTTTCACATGCCTTTCTTTTCATCTTCCCTTTCTGCATTTCCATCTACTTTCCCTGGATTCTTAATGGGCTTCACAGGGTAAATGCTGACAGGATGTTTCCCATCATGGGAGAGTAAGACCAGTAGGCATAATTTCAGAATAAAGGGCCATCAATTTAAGACTGAGATGAGGATGAATGAGATTGCAAGTATTTGGAACTCCTTGCCATATAGAGCTGTGATGGCAGAGTCCTAGTATATAGTTAGGGCTGGTATAAACAGATTTCTTGATGAGTAGAGGAATCAAGAACTATGGGAAAAGAGCAGGAAAGTATACCATGAGAAAGGTCAAATCAACTGTGATCTTATTAAATTATAGCCCAAGCTCAAGGGGCCAAATGGCTTACTCCTGTTTCTATTTCTTATGGTCTTATGCTCTTTATGTTTCCATTTTATGTGCTTCTCTTACCTTTATACAATTTCTCTTTCTCTGTTCATTCCAATTTCCCATTTACACACTCCTCTGACCATTAATTCAAACTTTCTCAATCATTCTTTTCTCTCCCTATTAGCTTCCTTTTCTCCTTTTCGTTCCTTTTCCCTTTATGCAACCCATTATTCATGACGACGTAAGTAGGAAAATGCACATCTTCTGTAAGGTTTGACCTGAATCCATCTGAGTTGGGAGATGTCTCACAAATCGACTTTTAATAATTTAGTCTGCTCCCATAATAAGTAAAATCTTTCAAATGCCAGTACACTGCTGCCTTCCTTACATTAACTCAGTATCATATAAGTCATTGAGAATTCTGTGCAGTGCAGTGTTGTGCTGTCACCTGCTACTTTTTCACTTCCGTATTTTGCATTGTGCCCTCGACTAGACTGGAAACACTTTTCTCAAAAACCACAAAAATCACATTCTTGGCAAGGATTGTCTTTAAAAAAATAACCCTGCCTAAATCTGCGTTGTAACAATTTCTTGAATAGTTCAATAATACAGAAAGACAGCTTCAATGGAGAAGATCCTTGTCATATCAGATCAGTTTCTATTGAATCAAACTTGTTCTCTGGGATTAGGATCGGTAAGTAATGTATAGTGCACATTTGGATGTAGTTATTCCAAATCATGTTGGTATGTTTATAAATCTAAACTTTGTAGATGCATACTCAGTGTGTGGTCTGCTGTGTGTCACTCAGCGTGTGTATGTTAGGTTTTCACATCTCTTGGAAAGCTGGGAAACAGAGTTGGGCCAGTCGCTGAAAATCGTCCATTACAGGCAACTTTTGCTTTTAAATGCTGAAACATTTTGCTGAAGGATCAACAGCAATGTTTAACATTTTCGCTTTACTTTTCTCTGTTACACTTCTAGATTGTTGAAAAATAATGTATGACAAGGTGCAAGTGCAAAGTTAATAAAAAAATTGATGACAGATGAAACCTATCAAGAAACTGAAGAAAGGTACAGGTATACAGCAAGGTAACTCAGGCATGGAAATGATATTGACATTAGAAGAATTTAGATATGAAATGATGGCATCATTCAGAAAGAAAATGAATGATATTTGTCTAACTTCACAAGATCTTTGTAAGTGAATGTTTCTAAAACTATGTAAAAGACCAGTCAAATGTGGAAGTCAGAATAATCAGATTCTTAAGTTACAAAATTGAAATTGTTCTTATGTTATGAGGAATGAAATAAGCATTGCTGCATTAAGTAAAGATACCCTGCTGGAGGCCAACCCTCTTGATGATGTATGTTGGATGTAGAAGGGGGAGCTGCACTGCTCAGTTAGCTAGATGGTTTGCATGTGATTCAGAAAAATGTCATCAGCATATGCTCAATTCCTACACTGGCTGAGGAGGCCCTGCCTTCTCAACCACCAGTGATTCTCCCAGTATTCTCCCTATCCATTAGGAACAACTGGATTCTGCCAGTGGTTTCCGAGATATAAACAGAGACACTACTGGTAAGATTATATGGGAGAACAGCTCCAAGGATCTCTGGGACTTTGCCATCAATTATATAGAAGGAGAAGATTTAAAGCTGCTTCTGAGCTTTTATGAGGACCACACATCAGTAGCCAGACCATGAGCATAGTAAGTGGACAAGTGTTAAGAAACGTGTTGAAAGCAGAATTGAACAAGGTTGTGCTCTATTTCTAGACACATGTAACATATGTGAATAGGTATGGGTTATCATTAGGTGGTTTGCATTGTAGTATCAAATGATAGAATTACATCAAAATGTAAAATTACAGTGGAATTAAAAATTGAAAATTGAAAGCAAGTAAAATCAGTTTTTTAACTGTGTTGCCAAATAATTTCAGTTGGGAAAATTGGCCAAGATATCAGTCAATGGGGTATACTGTCTGGATGTTACCATGATGTACACTAGTACTCAACCTCTCCCCTCACCTGAGACTTATTAGACTTCAGGTTAAATCTACACCAGTTGTGTTTCTCTCTCTCTTGCGAGAGCAGTCGTATGGTCTGGTGGGACAGTGGTGATGTTATCTTTTACTAGAGAGTCTTGAAGTCATACAGCACAGAAACATGCCCTTTGCTGCGACTTGTCCACGCTGGTCAGGTTTCCAAAACTGAACTAGTCCCATTTGCCTGTGTTTGACCCATATTCTTCAAAGCCTATTCTATCCGTGTATCTTTCCAAAGCAATTGTACTCACCTCTACCACTTCCTCTGGTAGCTTGTTCCGTATCCAGACTATTCTCTGTGTGAAAAAGCTGCCCTTCAGGTTCCTTTTAAATCTTTCCCTCTCACATCATGCCTGTGCCTTTTAGTTTTGGACTCCACTAACCTGGGAAAAGACAACAAAGAACAAAGAAGAATACAGAACAGGAACAGGCCCTTTGGCCCTCCAAACTTGCTCTGACATATTTTGTCCTTCCATACTAAAACTGCCCTCACTTACAGGATCTGTATCCCTCTAATCTCTTCCTATTCATGTATTTGTCCAGGTGCTTCTTGAATGCTGCTGTGTGTCTGCTTCCACCACCTCCTCTGGCAATGCGTTTCAGGCACTCACCACCCTTTGTGTGAAAAACTTGCCTCGCACATCTCTTTTAAATTTCCGCCCTTGCACCTTGAACCTGTGTCCCCTAGTAGTTGACCCCTCCACCCCGTGAAAAAGCCTCATACTCTCCGCTCTATCCGTGCCATTCACAACCTTATAAACACCAAAACCAAAACGAAGCCAGTCTATCCAACCTTTCTTCATAGCTAAAATACCCCATATTCAGCAACATCCTGGTAAACCTTTTCTGTACCTTCTCTGAAGCATCCACATCCTTCTGGTAGTGGGGTAAGGATTTGTACACAATATTCGAAGTGTGGCCTAATTAAAGTTTTATAAAACAGCAGAACAACTTGTCTATCCTTATACTTAATACCCCCTCCAATGAGGGCAAGCATAGGCCTTTTGTTCAACTTTATCTACCTGTGCTGCTACCTTCAGTGATCTGTGGACCTGCACACTCAGATCTCCTTGCTGATCAATACTCCTAAGGGTTCTACCATTCAGTGTGTAATTTCCACCTGTACTTGACCTTCCAAAATTCCCAAATGTGCCTGACATTTGCCCAGATTAAACTCCATCTGCCATTTTTCTGCCCATGCTTCTAATTGATCTATATCCTGTTGTTTCCTCTGACAACCGTCCTCACTGCCTGTAACTCCACCAACTTTTGTATCATCTGCAAACTTACTAATTAGACTAGCTGCATCATCCTCCAAATCATTTATGTAGATCACACGCAGCAGAATTCCCAGCACTGATCCCTATGAAACATCACTAATCACAGCCCTCCATTCCAAGGAGCATGCATCCACCACTACCCTCCGTCTCCTATGACTAAGCCAGCTCTGTGTCCATCTTTCCAGATCACTCCTGATACCATGTGACTCCACCTTTTGTACTTTGTCAAAGGCTTTACTGAAGTCCATATAGATAATATCAAGTGCTTTTCCCACATCAATTATCTTCATCACCTCCTCAAAAAGTTCGATCAAGTTAGTGAGGCACAAACGCATCCCACCCCCACCCGGAATTAACCATGCTGTTTATCACTAATTAGTCTATTTGCTTCTAAATGCTTAATAGATCTTGTCCCTGAGAATCTTTTGCAATAATTCCCCTACCACTGACGTGAGACTTGGATTGTCCCTGTTCCTTTTTAAACAATGGGACAACATAAGCTATTCTCCAGTCCTCTGGGACCTTACATGTGGCCAAAGAGGATACAGAGATGACTTTCAATGCTGCAGCAATTTGTTCTCTTACCTCCCTCAATATTCTGGGATAGATCCATCAAGACCTGGAGACTTGTCCACCTTAATACTTTTGCAGATATACAACACCTCTTCCTTTTTAATAGCAACTTGGCTTAGAAATGTTATTTTTCACTAATTCTTCCTCTTTGGTGAAAACCAATACAAAGTATTCATTAAGACCTCACCTACCTCTTCTGACACCACACATACATTTGCTCCTTTGTCCTTAATGGGCCAACTTTTTGCCTGGCGACCCTCTTGCTTTTTATATTTGTATAAAAAGCCTTGGGATTGTCCTTTATCCTGTTTGCTAGTGACTTTTCATGACATTCGTTAGCCCTTTTATTTCCTCACAAGATTTTTCCTGTTTACCTTATATACTTCAAAGGTTTTGTCAGTTCCCATCCTCCTACACCTTACATATGGTTTCTTTCTCTTTCTGACCAATGTCATAACATCCCTGGTCATCCAAGGTTGACAGAACTTGCCTTACTTGCCCTTCATTCTCACAGGAACGTGCTGCTCCTAAACTCTTATCAACTGCTGTTTGAAATACTCCCGCATGAGCAATGTGGTTTTATCCTCAAATAGCCACCTCCAACCAACACTCTCCAGTTCTTGCTTGATTGCAGATCGCCTTCTCCCAGTTTAACACCTTCACCCGAGGCCAGCTGTTGTCCCTAACCATGAGTAACTTAAAACTCATGGTATGATGGTCACTACACCCAAAATACTCCCCCACTGAAACTTCACTCCCCTGGCCGGGCACATTTCCCAAAACTAGGTCCAGTATGGCCCTTTCCCCAATTGGGCTGATTAAACACTGTGTCAAGAATCCCTCCTGAATGGTCCTTATAAATTCTGCTCCATCCAAGCACCTGTCACAAAGTGAGTCCCAGTCAATACAGGGGAAGTTAAAATCACCCACAACAATAACCCTGCTGCTCTCACGTCTCTCGAAAATCTGTTTACCTATTCTCTCTTCTAGCTCCCACTGGCTGTTGGGAGGCCTGCAGTATACCCCGAGTATATCCTATCCCTGAGTTCTACCCCTACTGCCTCACTACATGAGTCCTCTAATGTGCCCTTCCTCAGTACGTGTGGGATATTCCTTTACCAGTAATGCAGCTCCCCCGGACCTTTTACATCTCTTTTTATCACACCTAAAATGTCCAAATCCTGGGACATTCTGCAAGTCCTCTCCCTTTTTCAGCCAATTCTCCATAATTGCAATAATGTCATAGTTCTAAGTACTGACCAACGCTTTGAGCTCATCTACCTTGCTTTTTATACTTCTTTCATTGAAGCACACATATTTCAGACCATCTCCCCTGTTCTTTCCCTGTCTGTTCTCAGTCATGTTTGTCCTGGTTTCCGCCTTTCCCTCAATTCCTGCACCTACTGCCCTATTCCTCTGGTTCCCATCCCCTTGTTACACTAGTTTAAACTGTCTCCAACCACTCTGCCAAATACCCTCCCATGGAAATCAGTCCCACTCCTTCCCAGGAGTAACCCTTCCAGTTTGTACAGATCCCACCTCCCACAGAACCAGTCCCAATGCCCCATGAATCTGAAAACCTTGCCCTCACACCACCTTTTCAGCCACGTGTTTATCCTATATACCCTGCTGTTTCTAGCTCGTGGCACTGCTAGTAATCCTGAGATAACTACCTTTGAGGACCTACATTTCAACTTTCTTCCTAGCTCTCTATATTCTGCTTTTAGGACCTCATCCCCTTTTTTTAACCAATGTGTACAGGACCACCGTCTGTTTGCCCTCCCCCTACTGAATGCCCTGCAACCACTCTGAGGCATCCAGGATCCAGCACCATAGACGCAATGCACCATCCTGGACTCGTGTCTGCAGCCACAGAAACGCCTATGTATTCCCCTGACAATCGAATCCCCTGTAACTATAACACTTCTGTGCCTATCTCTCCCTCCCTCTATGGCAGAGCCAATTATGGTGCCATGAACACGGCTGCTGCTGTTATCCCCTGAGGGGCCGTTCCCCTTGATGGTATCCAAAAGAGGTGTACCTGTTTTGCAGGGGAATAACCATAGGAGATTGGTGCACTGTCTGCTTAATACTCCTGCTCTGCCTGTTGGTCACCCATACCCTTCCTGCCTGTGGAGTCTGAATCTGCAGTGTGTCCACCCTCTATCTGTGCTAAACATGATACAGTCCACCTCACGAATGCCCCACAGTGCACCCAGATCCCCCCCAGCTCAAAAACTCTTGCTTCCAGGAGCTGCAGCTGGGGACATTTCTTGCACACATGCAGCTCCCTGGCACTGGACGTGTGCCCAGCTTCCCACATCGAGCAAGAGGAGCAGACTACGATTTGGAGCTCTCCTGCCATGTCTTACCCCCTTAACTTAATTCATCCTTACAATGTCAAATACTTTTTTTCGCTTCTGACGCTCTCTGCTCTGATAACAGTTTCTCAAAACTTACCTGTTACTCACCAACAACAGTTTCCAGAAGCTATTTAGGCTTATGTGCTTTTGCCCACAGGAATTCTCACTGTCAACCTTTCTCTCATGATGTTCTGTCTCCTCTCCTCTGAATTTTGTCTTTCCTGCTTTTTTGGTTGGAGGAGGAAGGAGGAATGGCAGCACGACTGTCATGTCACATTTGGGTCCAGCTGTTACTCAACAGTAGGTTCTTCCATGACACCCTTCACACCCACACTGACTGCAAGGTTCACTCCCAGAACTTTTTTTTCAAAAATATACTTTATTCATAAGGAAGTCTTTGTATATGTACATTGACACAAAAGCGGTTTGGTTCTGCCCAGTCACATATCAAGTAAACAAACAAAAGTGTTGGGCTTTTGATTCTATCCAAAAAAACAAAGACCGCTCATACAAAACTAATACTTACATATATTTGAGGCACTGGGAGGGTCTGATAACTGAACAGACCCCTGGTTACTTCCAGCAGCAAGACCTGAGACAGTGGTCTTTCCCCACTTTGACTCTATCGCCAAAAAAGTCCAAAGACATCTCTTTCACAATACTAACATATACATATATCTGAGGCACTAGGAGGGTCCAGTAACTGAATAGAACCCCAAGCACTTTTAGCAGGAAGACCTGAGATGGTGATATCCCCCCAGTGAGCATTGGTGGCAGCAGCCCCAAGCTTTAGTGTGTCCCTCAGCACCTGGTCCTGCACCCTTGGAATGTGCCAGCCAGTCAGGGTCAAATCCTTGCTCTGGAAGACCAACAAGGTTTAGGCAGACCAAACTGAGTTGATTTTATTTTAAATTTCAAAAGTATATTTTACACATAGATGGAAATCTTTATATACGTGCAAAGTTCATGAAGCCATTCAAATCTATGGTGTTATTACTTACCAAGAAGAAAGCAAGCATTGTGGTTCAGCTTTCTCTGCATTTACAACTAAACTCTTTAGTTTAGCTGAGACATTTAGCAGAGGCATCACAGAGGGCCCAATTATCGGATGGACCCCCATGATGCTTTGGCAGATGGCCCTTACACAGTGGTCTTTTCCCGTTGCACCTCACCGACAGCTGCCCACAAGCTATAGTGTGTTCCTCAGCATGTAGTCCTGGACCTTTGGAATGTGCCAGTCTGCAACACTCACTCAGGGTCAACTGGAAGACCAGCAAGTTTCGGGCAGACCAAAGAATGTATTTCACTGAGGCTGATGGTCTTGCAGGCATAGTTGATTTTTGTCTTGGTGTGCATCCCAGGGAACAGACCGTAGAGAACAGGACTGCTTGGGATGAACCTCGACAATAGCTAATGCATTTGTCTCCAGACTATCTTTGCATGAGCGCATTCCTGTAGGAGATATGTGACAGCCTCATTCCCTCCATAGCCACTTCAAGGACAGAATACAGTGGCACAGAACAGGCTGGGCATGCAGAAAGGATCTCACAGGCAGAACCCTTCTCACTACCAGCCAAGCGCTGTCCTGCTGCTTGTTGGAGAGTTCTGGTGATGAGACATTTTGCCAAATGACTTTGACAGTCTGCCCAGGCTCTGCACTGGACAAAATCGAAAGGGCCTCGACGACATCACAAGCTGACACTTCCTGATGGGCTTGTTGCCAAAGGTGTTTTCCTTCACAGATTTCTCCACAACAGACAGTTGATACGGAATGATTCAACTACTCAGTGCATTTCCATGGCAATGAAGCCAAGCCTACCCTTTGCAACACTGGGCACAGGTAGAACCTCAGTAACAGGTGACACTTGGTGTTTGCGTGCCTAGGGTCTATGCACAGCCTGATGTAGCCACACACAAAGGTGGCCATCAGGGCGAGGGTAGCATTGGATATGTTTTTCTCCCCTTTTTTCAGTTCTTTATATATCACGGATTTGATGGTCCTTGCGATCTCTCAGCATTCTCTGGTTGGATGCTCTTTCCTCCTGCTTAACTCTAGGGGCATCTTCTTTCGATATCTTTTACACCCGAGCTGACTGCAAAGTCCACCCTCACAACACAAGCGAGTGACAACTCAACACCCTCTTGGACCTTGGTTATCGCCTTATTTATGCCCGTCATGATTTTATAAACCTCTATTAGGTCACCCCTCAGCCTGTAATGGTCACAGGAAATAAAATCTCAACCTATGCAGCCTCTCCTTATAACTCAAACCTTTTAGTCTCAGTAACATCCTTGTAAATCTTCTTGCGCCCTTTCCAGTTTAACAACATCCTTCTGCAGGGATTGCCACAGCTAATAACTATGGAGCTAATTTGACTGGATCTGAGACTCACGTTAACCTGCTCCATATGACTGATTCTATTAGTCAGTATTGGTCAGTTCTGACTTTAAGTCTACCTTAAGCTCCTTCCAGGTAGGCCATAATGTGGACTCATGGGATCAATGCACTGTTTTTCCAAACATTTTTGGCTGTTTCCCCTTATGGCAAAGGCGACAGATTTCTGGAGTCCTCTTGCTTCAACTGACACCTCAATGTCCGTTACAAGACATGGTCCATTACGCAGAGCAGTGTTGCCTGACAAAGTTCCTACAGTTAAGGGGGAGGCTTTGGAGAAGTCTATGAGAATGTTTTCCTTCGGCAGGCTGCCTAATGGGACCATCTCTTTGTCAGGAAGGGACACCTAGAGTGAGCCCAAGGCCCTTTGACTTTTGTCACTTTGCTGTTAGTGCCAAGCTGGAGCGATGGATCGCAGGTCTGTGAATATGTCCTGCAGAATCTGATTCTGCTGGACCTGGCTGTCTGTGGATACAGCCAGGCAACTGTACACCTGAGGCAACATAGGGTCCCAGCAGTGTTGTTGTGGTCCTTTTTCCTGTTGTGCTAATTTGCCCAGTGCCCTGGCAATCCTGCCTGCTTCTCTTGTGTCTGCTTGTTTGTAGTCTCTGACTACGAATCCACAGGGTCCTCGCCTGAGAGTGAGCAGGTAATCTGGTTTCCAGAGTCCTCTATGTGCAGGTATGTAGTTCCTCGCAGGTAGACAGGGTGGTGAAGAAATTAATGGCATGCCTGCCTTCATTTGTCGTAGCACTGAGTATAGGAGTTGCAAAAATCATGTCACAGCTCAACAAAATATCGGTGTGGCCACATTTGGAGTACTACGTACAATTCTGTTCACCCTGCTTTAGGAAGGGCTTTACTAAACTGAACACAGTGCAAACAAGATTTACCAGGAAGCTTCTAGGGCTGCAGGGTTTGAATTAGAAGGAGAGGCTGGATAGGCTGGAGTGTAAGAGGCTGAGTGGTGTTCTCTTTGAGTTTTATAAAATCATGAGAGGCATTGATAAAGGTGAACAGCCAGAGTCGCCTCCCCAGAGTAGGGCAGTCTAAAGCAAGAAGTCATAGGTTTAAGGTGAGAGAGAAAAGATTGAAAGGGGACTTGAGGGACAGTATTTTTACTTGGAGGCTCGTGCATATCTGGAACAAGTTGCCTGAGGAAGTGATTGAGGCATTTGAAAGACTTTTGAACAGTTACATGAATAAGAAAGGCTGAGAGGGATATGGACCAAATGCAGGCAAATGGAACTAGTTCAGTGTGGGAAACTTGGTTGGCATGGATGACATGGGCTGAAGGGCCTGTTTCTGTGCTGTATGACTCTATGACTCTGTGACCTGGGCATTTCAACCTTGACCAACTGCAGAGAAGTGGCAGTGAAGGTCTGACTAGCGTATGCTCCCGGCTTGTGTCTAGATGATGTGTCCACCCAGCCTTCAGTATCTGGGCTGAAGGAGGGGGCAGGAGGCAACCTTATCAGTGCTTCCTCTGAGGGATCTCTGGCTTCAAACTGAGAGGTGGGGGAGAGGGTGTGTCTGAACACTGTCAACATAACCAAGTCATCCTGCTCGTACCTGCAAAGCACATGAAGAGAGAGTGTTGTGGCAGGTGAAAACAACATTGACGGCGAGGTTAATGTGAGAGTTGGTCCAAAATGAATATTGCTTCTTACTCAGTTGGGGGGACATGGATTTTTCAGCCAGAATAGTCCCAATGCCAGATACATTCTTAATAGGGAGGAAGGAGATGGATGTCAGGCATCCCACTACCCATCCTGGCTCTTTCTTCCCTTTTTTGATCCATTTTCTCCTGGAATGAGAGAATGGGAAGGATTGAGTGAGCTGAAAGGGGGTGCTACAGCTGTTAGTGCTGGTGTAGGAGGTTGTGGGGACGGTGGGGGGGGGGGGGGGGTGCGTGGTGCGTGAAGACGATAAGTGAATGAACAGGCAGCACAGAAGCCACACAGGATCCGGAGTTTCGGGGGTGTGTGCTGCATAAGGGTAGCTGGGCTGGTTGAGAGAAGATGTTAACTACAGTACTGAGAGCGTGAGCCTTAGTGATCGGTGGGTGCAAAAGGAGAGATAATGTGAGTGTGCAGGGGACAAATGGTGGCACTCACCCTGGCAGCGCGGGAATGATAATTGACCTTCTTATGGCACCACTGGGCATTAGACAGTGCTGTGGGGGCACCACATTGACCTGGTTGGCAATCTCAGACCAGGCTGGTACAGACTGGTGAGAGATAATGGGAACTGCAGATGCTGGAGATTCCAAGATAATAAAATGTGAGGCTGGATGAACACAGCAGGCCAAGCAGCATCTCAGGAGCACAAAAGCTGACGTTCCGGGCCTAGACCCTTCATCAGAGAGGGGGATGGGGAGAGGAACTGGAATAAATAGGGAGACAGGGGGAGGCGGACCGAAGATGGAGAGTAAAGAAGATAGGTGGAGAGGAGAGTATAGGTGGGGAGGTAGGGAGGGGATAGGTCAGTCCAGGGAAGACGGACAGACTGGTACAGACTGGTGTTGTGTTATCCTCTGTCCCTCTTTGGGGAACAGGGTGACTCTTCCTCTGCACCACTCCTGACCTCAACATCACTGTCTGTGAAGCCTGGTACCGACTTTCCTTTCACATTCCCGAAAAGGTCAAAGTGCCTCTGACTCCGAAATGCACACAAAGGTAACTCTAGTGGTAGGATATCAGGACAGTGGCAAGTAGTCCTAGCCACTGCAGGTTTCGGCTTAGCATCAAGAAAGGGGACACCATTGGGGTAGGGTAGGTAGTCAATGGAGAGGAGAGGAGACGAGGAAGTTTCTCTATGAAACTCGACTAACATGACATTTTTCCACAAGATCGTACAATTCAGTCCTGATTGTAGGAAGCTGACGACAGAGATTTTGGAATGGGAGTTGGAGCAGGTAACTAAAATGATGGCTATCAGAAGCTCAAGGTCACATTGTTGTCTGGGTGGTGGGGTTCAGAAAACTAGCAACTAATTGGTGCGCAGGAGATCACACTAAGAGAAGCAGAAGCAGTATAATAAATGGAAAAAGCACAAATAAATTGCTGTTTCACTTAAAAGAGCATGGGCTCTTAGACATTCAGAAGGCAGAAGGTAAAAGTCAACAGATGCTGTGCCTACTCCATATTGTTTATGTACACAACTCTGAGAATTTGTGCAAACAAACAGAAGTTGCTGGAAAAGCTCAGCAGGTCTGGCAGCATCTGTGAAGGACAAAACAGAGTTAACGTTTCTGGTCCAGTGACCCTTCCTCCAAGAATTTGTGCGCAGTTTTCAGATTCAAACGGTCATCATGGATACTTAAAGGAGAATAGAGCTTCCTGAGACCAGCAAATGTCGAAACGAGTTCCAAGCAGCTACAGTACCCTAACCATTGAAGATTGAGGATGAACTAATGGCTATTACAAAATCGCAGAGTGGCATCTCAAACCTGGTGCTGGAAACACCCTGGAATGATCTTGCATCACATTACTCAAGTGCCAGTGGTAAAATCTGTTTCACCTTGCTTTAACTTAGGTTTTGGGCGTTTGTCTTAGAACAAAGATTCCAAAGATTTTACTAATGTTGCTGAAGGAAGCAGGGCTTTAAGTTTAAATATTGCACACCTTACACCAGACCACAGTGATCCCACAACATTGCACAGAATCACAGACATAGGAAAAAGCACTTGTGCAATGTTCTCACCATGCATCTTATGACACAGTGACACTACTCAAAGTGTCCTGCCCACTGTTGAAGACTGGAAAACAAGAGCAGCAAAGGACAGCTAATGCAACATTCCTAATTCTGTAACATTGCTGATGGCCCCCGCCCTCCCCAGTTTAGGAGAGTTCATGTGATGATATTGTAAATGTTTCCTCTCCAGAACCCATTGTTTTGGTGCGACAGCTGCTATTTCCACCACCTCCAGCGAGTTGCCACCACCAGACACATATGCCTTTCCCCTCCATGTCATCCTTCCACAGTGACCAGTTCCTCTGGGACACCATGGTCCCCTTCAACGCCTTTACTTCCAACATTTCACCCCATGGCACCTTCCCCTTCAACCTCAGACAGCGTAACACCTGCCCATTTACTTCCTCCCTCCTCAGTATCCAAGGGCCCAAACAATACCTCCCAGGGGTGGCAGTGCTTTATCTACACTTCCCAGAATCTAGTCGACTGCATTCGCTGCTCACAATGTGGTCTTCTCAACACTGGGGAAATAAAATGTAGGTTGGATGACCACTTCACAGAGCATCTACAATCCATCTGCAAAAATGGCCCTGAGCTTCCAGTTGCCTGCCGCTTCAACACACCACTGTGTTCCCTGGCCAACATCCCTGTCTCAGGTTTGCTGAAGCTCTCCAATGAAGTTCAGCACAAGCTGCAAGAACAGCACCTCATTTTCCACTTGGGGACCTTGTAGCCTTTTGTACTCAATACCAAGATCTCCTATGTCCTTAATCCCAAACCCCACACACCAGGCCTTGTTATCACAATGCATTTTTAGCCACTATCAGTCTCCATTAACAGTTATTCACCGTCTTAGTCAGATCTTTATCCACTCATTTTTCTGTCCAACTGTTCTTCTCTCTCGATGGGCTTTATCCCCACTTATCATTTACTCCTTACTCCTTCCCCCCACCCTATAGTCTGCATATAAATTAATATTTTCCTAGCTACCATCAGTTCTGAGGAAGGCTCACTGGACCCATGAAGATAATGAGTGTAGAGCGACAGATGTTGTTTACGTGGGCTTTAGAAACGCTTTTGACAAGGTTCTGCATGGTGCTGCTTAGTAAAGTTATATCATTGAGATCCATGGAGAGTTAACCAATTGGTTACAAATTTGGTTTGATGATAGGAGACAGAGGAAGGCATTAGAGGGTTGCTTTTCAGACTGGAGGCTTGAGACCAGCAGTGTTCCACAAGGATGAGTGCTGAGTATACTCTTGTTTGTCATATACAAAAATTATCTGGATGACAATGTAGGAGGGATAGTTAGTAAGTTGTGGATGACACTAAAATTGGTGGTGTAGTGAACAGTGAAGAAGATTATCAAAAAGTATAATGGGATCTTGATCAATGAACCAATACACCTAGGAGTGGCAGATGGAATTTAATTTAGATAATTACAAGGTGGTGCAATTTGGGGGAAGACAAACCAGAGCAAGAATTATTCAGTTAATGATAGTGCATTGGGCAATCAGTCAAACAGATAGACCCAACAGTTCAGGTACACAGTTCTTTGAAAATGGTGTCACAAGTAGACAGGATGGTGAAGAAGGCATTTGGCAAGCTTGCCTTGAATGGTCAGAATGTTGAGAGTAGGAGTTGGGACATCTTGTTGCAGCTCTATAGGACTTTGCTGAGGCCATTTCAGAGTAGTGTATACAGTTCTGGTCGGTCTGCTATCAGAAGGATATTATTAAATTGGAGAGGGTACAGAAAATAATTACAAGAATGCTACCAGGACTGAAGGATTTGGGCTATAAGGAGAGGCTGTATTGGCTGGGAGTTCTTTTTTTGGAATGTAGTAGGCCGAAGGATGACCTTGCAGAGGTTTATAAAATCATGAGGGGAATAGCCAAGGTGAATGGCAAAGGTCTTTGCTGTAGGGTAGTGGAGTCCAAAACTTGAGCTCAAAGGTTTAAGAAGAAAGGGGCAAGATTCAAAAGGCACTTGAGGGACAAATTTGTCACACAAGGAGCGGTGTGTATATGGAACGAACTGAGAGAGGAAGTGGTACAGGCGAGTACGATAACAACATTTAAAAGACATTTGGACAGGTACATGGATAGGATAGGCTTAGAGGGATATTTTGGGAAATCTGGTCAGCATGAATGAGTTGGACCAATGGGTCTTTGTCCATGCTGTATGACTCTATGGCTCTTTGACTCTATGTAAGCAAATTGACTATTTTTAATTATCATATAATCAATGACATAGCACTAATACTTCAATGTAGTACAGAATTGCTTCTTATGATAAAAATTCTCACTCAACTATTGAATGGTTGCAGTTTTAAACTTTATTTCTCAAGAACGTTTTTACATTGGACCGTAGGAGGTTAAGGGCTGACCTTATAGAGGTTTATAAAATAATGAGGAACATAGATAAGGTGCATGGCAAGTGGCATTTCCAGAGGGTGGGGGATTTCAAGACCAGGGGACATATTTTTACGGTTAATGGAGAAAGATTTAAAAAAGACACAAGGGGCCATTTATTTACAAAAAAAGACGTTAATGCATGGAATGTACTACCACCAGAAGCGATGGATGCGGGTGCAGTCACAATTTTAAAAAGACATTTGAATAAGTATATTAAAAAGATTTGGAGGTGTAATGACCTAGAACAGGCAGATTGGATTAGATTATTTTGGAATTATGGTCAGCATGGACTGGTTGGACCAAAGGGTGCTCTGTGACTATGAGACTATGACTCTCTAATACATAAAAGGGAAACAATTTTTGAGAACTCTTCATTGATGTTTTAGTTCTGATATTGGTGAATTTAGGTTGTTTCTGCTACAGTATGTCTGTAGCTACATTCTATCCTGAGGTAATTTTCCTCCACTATAAGCTCTTCAATGGGGAATGAGGAGAAGGAGGAGAAACAGGAAGAGGAAGAGGGGAGTCAGCTGGCATATTCACAGATCGATGGTCTGTCCATGAGAGTATCTTTTGACCCCACTTTTAGCAGCACAGAACTTCACTTTAACCGTTTTCCTTTATCACCACTTTTTTACTGTTTATTATAGCATCATCTTGGCCAAAATCCTGAAATATAAGGTACAAAAAATCCTTTCATCCCAACTTCATCCAAAATAATATTCAAATCATTTTACTAACTATCTGGTCATAGAGCATCTTAAATCATAGGGATTATACAGTGAAGAAGGAGACTCTTCTGCCCACTCTGGCCATACTGACCTTTTACAGAAGCCCCATTCCTCCAGCTTTGACCCATGGGCCTGCAAGTTTTACACAAAGATGCGATTCCTTTTCCAATGCCTTGGTTGAATCTATGTTCACCATAGTCCCAGGCAGTGCATTCCTTTACAGGCCCCGGACACCACTGTGTAAAATAAAAATGCTCAACAAGTTGCTGTTGCTCCTTTTGCCTTTAATCTGTTCTGAAGAAGGGTCACATGATTGAAGGTCTATCTGTTTTCTCTACACAGGTGCTGCCAGACCTGTTGAATTTCTCTGCACATTTCTGTTTTAGGTTAGCTTCAAATCTGTGCTTACAATTCTTTCCTAATGAGAACTGTTTGTGTCCTTCTACTCTGGCCAGACCCACACGATTATGAATTGCTGTCCGAAATCTCTCCCATTTTCCCTGGAGAACAGTGTCAGCTTCTCCAATCTATGTGATCTGAATCTGTACGTCTGCCAACTGAGATTTCATGACACAGCCTGAGCTTTCACTGCAACCCTCTGACATTATAAGCCAGACCTGCAGTGGAAATGGAGACATTGCTATCGGTCATGGTCGGATCAGCAAGTCTCTCATGCAATTGGCCACCACTTGCAACCTGGAAAGGACAAACTATGGGTTCACCGTGAAACTTTTTTTTGCCAAGGTGGGGTCAGATGGCTGCATACTGCTTGACAGCTGTGATAAGAGACTCAGTAATGGGCCTGACAATGCGCAAAGTATTTCTGTGTAGATGCCTGACAACCTTTGTCTACACATTGCTGCATCACAGTCCTTTGTCTACCTGATCAGGGGCAGTTGCTGGAAATCTGAAAGTCTAAGACAGGGAAGTATGGTGATGCCAGGTAAATGCAGAAGGTGAGAGGTTCGTGTTCACAGAATCTGCAACTTGAACCACACAAGAGATTGTGGATTGAGCAATGGGGTATGTTAAGGTGGGTAAGGAAGGTGCTCCTAGCATGTCAACCTCAACCCCATGTCAGAGTCACACTAATGGCTCATAGCTGCAGTTGCACCAATATTAATCATGGGCGGCTTACTGTCTTTGTGAGAATCAACAGCAAATGTTTGTTTGAATTCACCATGAGAGATGTTTCTCAACTTCAGAAATTACTTTAGAGCGGGTAATGAAACTGTAGCTTCAAAACGCACGTCACATGTTGCAAATTATGTTCTTTAAAAATAACTAAAGGGAATCAGGGTTTCAGGAAACAGGTATTTTAATGAATGGTAATGTTCCCAGGTGATTAGCAGAAATTAATCTAATTTAATCATTGCTCAATAATCCATTTTGTTTACGTGCTTAAATCTATATGAGCTCTGAGTGCAGGGAGTAGAGCATCAGAGAGGTGAACAAAGGAAGCACATTCTCCACTCTCATACGCAGACAGAATGAAAGCCTTTATCTTCATCCTTGTTGCAGTCCAGATTGTCTACTCTTCTGGTAAGCACTGATGTTTTGTTGTATATACCTCCAAAATTATTTTAAATTCTTATTCCAAATTTTTACAGTTCTAATAACAATTGTTCATCCCTCAACATGGTGTCAGTCTCTATCCTGGAAGAGATGAGTGGCCTTGAGAATGATTCAAAGGAACGCCAAGTGATTGATATCTCTCCCACAGCTATCAGGCCAGAGGAAGTGAACCGAAAACTTGTTCTTGAGAAAAGTGTCAAATTGAAGAAGATAGATTGGCAACCTTCAAAAATGATTAGGTTTGTCTCCAAAGGCTATACTATCTGAGTTAAATAGATGAGGGATGACATAGGGACGTTATATCAAGTTTTGTCACAAGGCATCGAAGGATCAAGGGTCGTATTCAGAGTTACCATTTATTTCAGAGATCGAACTTGAGAAATTATTAAAATGCGGTGAGTATACAGATTCAAAAACAGAGCTGTATTAAATCCTCAAGCGCCTGCTTTTGGGTAAATCCCAGTGATGCTAGAGTACACCTGGGGACAAAAACATTTTGGCAGGTCCATGGCAACTGCTCTTGAGATGCCATGCCTGGAACAGTGAAAAATGGGTCAGAAAATCTTCACAATGCAGCAACATTAGACGTTAACCAGCAAATTGTCAAGTGTGGGGAGCTCTGACGTTGATTGAAAATGTGGTTGATAGGTCTTGATTGTTCACTGCTTTGCTCCTTCATTCAGGACAATCACTAGATCAGGCAATAGACGATGCAATTGATCAGCTGAACGAAGACTCAACTGTCAACAATCTTGTTGCTGTGGTCAAACAGGTCAACGTAAAGGTGAGTCACATTAAACATTGTTATATTCTGCATTCCAATTATGCAAGTTAAATCTCCCAGTACTTGAGACATTTCTTTCTTTGTTGTTGATGTCTAAACAATTTAAATCTTCCTTGTGAGAACGTATTTCCACAGATTTGGGGAAGGATGGTCTGAAATATGAACGATGTAACAAGTTATCACAAGGTCCTATAATTTCCCTCTGCTTACAGCCAGGGCCATTTCATAAATGCTCCCACTGATTCAGTATCTGTGAAAATCTCATGTCACTCCTGTTTAATTTCGTTTTCTTAACAAAAGCATTGTTCAAATATCCAGCATTGATGCTTTCCTTCTAATCCTATTCTTTTGTTCAGTCAACACTTAAAAGTCAAGGCCTGATGGTAAAATTGAAGCTGCATGTCAAAGAAACAAACTGCTCAAAGGATACCACACAACTCTTCCCAATTTGTGAGCCAGAGCCCCAAGCTGTAAGTATCACATTGATGGTCTGACAGTGTGCTCGGGTTTACCCGTTTGCTTCTGATTATTTTGAGTTGAAGTGAGCGTGACAGGCAAGGCAGGTGGGAGGGCATCTCCCAGCTGGAACAAACTTGTTTGGACAAATGAAAACATGGAGGTTGTAAGTCACCTGCAAAACTCATGGTTCATATAACACTGACGACTTTCTCAGGACAAGACATACACTCATTCTGTGTGGCTATTTGAACCACTAATAACTTTTTCAAATATTTCAAATCAGTTCCTCTGCTAATATTCAACTCAGATTCAAAAGCCTTGATTCAGTTTGTTTGGGTGAGAGCATCATTGGAGAGGTGCTGCAGCTCAGTGGCTGCATCCGTGCCTCTGAGTCAGAAGTTCAAGTCCCGCACCAGGTCTTATTTCTCAGAAAAGGTTCGTTTTTGTCGTGTTGGTCAAAAGAATGATAATCAGTCATCCACTCCATTTAACATTCCCCACTATTCTCCAGAGGGAAAAGTGTGTGAAAATACAAAGCAATTCAAAAAAATTCCTGCATCATTAGCCTTTGAACAAGGAGCCTCGTAAAAGATAAACCTTTCAAAAGCCTTTGTATTAAGATGAACAGGATCTTCACAAACTGACCCATTCTCCACCCACCAAACCCCACCACTCCCCATGAAATACAGTAGGTCAGGAAGCACAAGAGGACATGGTGCAAGAGAAGACAAAAGCAGCAAAGCTTTGGATAGCCTTAAGTACACAGATGGCACAATAATGAGATCAGCCAGGAGTGTGTAGAAGTCGTTAAGCCCAGAGAGAGTGAACGAACATTTAGAGTTTCAGCAATGGAAGGGATGGAGTAAAGTCTGGCCATGCCGTAGAGATGAAATGTAGAATTGTAGAAGTGTGCAACATAGAAGGCCATTCAGATCCTTGTGTTCAGAATAGCCACTATGTAACTGTCCAGCCTAATCCACCATCCAGCTCTTGGCCCATTGCATTGTAAGCTATAATATTTAAGTGCACTTCCAAGTATTTTTAAATTGTTATGAGTCATCATACCTCAAAAGTATTTTCTGGCAGAAAAACCTCACTTCCCAGCTCCCTCATGGGGAAAAGAATTCCCCTTGATCCCCTCTAATCTTGCTCACATGGACTTGAAACCTCTCATTATAGAACCTTCAATTAATGTTAATGGAGCCTTTCGAAACATCCTATCCAGAAACAGCATTATTTTACATACTTCATCAGGTCAGCAGAATTTCGAACATTTGATCAAAGGCATAAAGATATAGCGATCTCTTCTAAGAGACGTAAGGGGAGGGCAGTAGAAAGAGGGGTCAATTTTGATATTGGTTGGATAATGGATATCACAGAGCAGTAGTAAATTAGCAAGTGGGTGTGTGAGGATATCAAAACATAGACAACTGCGACATACAGCACTTCTCCTGATAGGTACAATTCAGCCTCCCTCCCATCACACAATCCCCAGCCAACTCTGTTCCACAGAAAATAGCCTAAGCCTTTCCACTCTTAACCCGTAAGAAATTCTCCATCCAGGCAACATCCTCATAAACCTGCAGTAATATTCCCCAATTACAGATCCAGTCTGCCTCAGACCTCGGTAAAGGCTCATTGTGATTCAAGTTTAATAACAGGGAACATCGATAGCACAGATCATAACAGACTAGTGAAAAATATTATAGATCTTAATAAAAGAGTATGTAGCAACGTGCATGCTAAATTAGTTGTGTGACAGGAATCAGAATAGTTGTCAGTGGATATTTTTCAAGCTGGAGGAAAGTGTACGTGATAATCATAGAGTCATACAGCACAGAAATAGACCATTTGGCCCAACTTGTCCATGCCAAACTGAACTTGTCTCACTTGTCTGCGTTTGGCTCACATCACTCTAAACCTTTCCTATTCATGTACCTAAGTTATAAAAATCACCCCACAACCTCATGCTTTCCTGTGAAAAAAAAACCAGCCTCTCTTATAATTCAAGCCCTATAGTCCAGGCAACATCCTGGTAAATCTTTTCTGAACACTGTCCAACTTAAAAATATTCTCCTTCCCATAGGAGACCAGAAGGGAGACCAATAATGCCAATACTCCAAAACTGGCCTCACCAATGTTCTGAGTTTAGAATGCAGCTCCACAGGGGTCAGATTTGGGACCCTTAATTTTTGTGATGTATATTAATGATCTATATCTTGATGTCCAGGGTGGAATTTCAAAATTTGCAGATGGCATAGGAGGTGGAAGAATTGTAAGCTGTGAGGAGGACAGTGTGAACCTCCAGAAAGATATTGACAATTTGGTGGAGCGGGCAGATAGGTAGCAGATGAGTTTCAATGCAGTGAAATGTGAGGTGATGCATCTTCATTGGAAAAATGTTGAAACAAAATATAAAAAGAGATTTTAAAAATCATGAGCTAGCTAGGTAGGCTCGATGGAGAAAAAACTGCGCCTGCTCATTAAAGGAACAAAGTGATTTAAAGCGAATATTAAGAGGTTTAAAATGATCTGCAAAAGAGTCCAGGGTAAAGTGAAGAATAGAATGGTTCGGATATGGAATGTCCTGTCTGGAAGTGTGGTGGACAACGGTTCAATTGAGAAATTCAAGAGGACATTGGATAATTATTTGGATAAAAATAATGTGCAGGGGGATGGGGATAAAGCAGGAGACTGACACTTCAATGATGTTCATTTAATTAGCCAGTGCAGACACAATGGCCTGAATGGATACATCTTCACTGTCATACATCTGTGATTCTGTGATTAATACTATCACTCAAAACTTGTTTTTCAAATGAAAAGCTGTGAATAAGTTTGTTTGCAATGGGTTTATCCCTTAACATTTATATTCCCAGGAAAAACGTCTGTGTACATTTGTGATCAACTATGAAAACTGTGAACTCAAAACCATTGAGATTAACCAGTGTGAATATTTCCTGCCTGATGAAACAGATGTTTCAGACATTGAGGGTCCTTTCAACTTGTCCTCAAACAGTTCAGTCAGTGCTGGCTCCGATTCAGATTGAAAAGCAAGGTGAGAAACTGTTCTTAAATGACTGCAGTATGGTTTGATTAGACCCTCGGTATTACTACATGACAATAAGCATGGGCTTTCTGAGCACATGAGCCTCCGAGCATGGAGTTCCCACTGTTTGAACTACATACCCCCACTCCACCCCACCCACTCCACCACACACACTGTGCATCTTTCATTACTGACTTAATCTGAGGATCAGCTGGACCTGACAGTCATTCTGTGAAAACATCGGAGCCTTCCAAACCGACTCACTCTGATTCATCTCACTGCAGCAAAGGATCTGCTCTCTCCTCCCCATCTCCACTCATCCAAGCTGAGGGTGAGGGATCCAGACGGGTTCTCTTTCAAATGGGAGCTTCTCGGGAATGAGGCTGGTCTTAGGAAACACTCTAGTTCCTCTCCAACCTCAACCTGGGCTGCGCAGACATTGTCACTTCTCCATAGAAACTCTCATGTCTCTCCAGCAACGGAGATTCCCAAGGACTGTGAAATCTGACTGTCAAGGGTGGAATCTGTCGGGCAGTTTAACTACAGGGCTTGCTGCCTCACTAATGTATTGTTGACCTTCCTCTGCTGAGACCAAAAGTGACTGGGTTTTACATGTGTGGTATCTTTCAATTGTAACATCTGTCCTGATGCTAAGCCTCTCATTTTCTGTGGGATAACTTTCAGCCTCAATTGTCTTTCCAGTGTCAATTATTTGTTGCCCATCTCGAGCTACCCTTGAGGTAGTTGTGTTAAGTGACTTTCTTGAACTATTGTAGTCTTGTCATGGAAAGTATTTGCCCTGCTCAGGGTACATTTTGAGTTTTTCCAATCAAAACCCCTCAGGGTAGTGGGAGGAGGCACTACCAGAATTGAATAATAATAGATACTTGCATCATAAACCCCTGAGGCAACTACTTGTACCTTTGGATAAATCGCCTTTCAAGTAATAACCAAATTTTCATGATGATTTTACCTGTCTGTCTGCTTGACCTGAAGTTTAGCTGAGACACCAAGGAAGATTTATCTGATTCTTCTTTCAGTTGCAGGATTATCAAGTTTTGCAAGAAAGCTGGAAAAAGAAGGCAAAACAGAACAGAAACTAGAGATGGAATTTCTGCAACACATCAGTTCATTTCTCAATATTGCTTTTACTAAACAAGGATGTAGATTGCTTCTTAACAGCTAAAATTTCCTGACTACGCCTTAACATACTCATGTGAAATCTTCATTATTTCTTTGAACAAACTGTAACTGCTCTCCCATCTCATTCTTTACACATGAATTGTTGAGTTGTCATTATCATCAGACCTGTATCTACCCAGATCTGGCCTGGGTTTTTGTGGTTCTGTGATGAAAGTTTTCAAACTTGTGAGGCACATTGGAATCTTGTCCAACTGGTCACAAAGGATGTCTCTGGCCTTGATGTGAATCAACAGACCCTCCCTTTCCACCCTGTCCCACGGAGGGCTAGAATAATTTATCAGGAATTTCAGCAGGGAAATGGAGGCAGGAGGTGCCAAGTCTGCACAATTTGCGTTTTACAGGATTCCATGTAGACCAGGAAGTGATGAAGTGCTTCTTCCATATTCCCTCTCCAGTTCCATTGGTCACCTTTCACACCTCCCAAAGGAAGCCTTCAGCCTCCCCCATCTCAATTACGGCCTGTCTCTTCTGGATTCTACAATTGGCTTCTCCCTCCTTTGTGAAACCCCGATCTGTTGTCCTCCCGGTTAATGGGAACCATCCCTGGAGTCCCTCCTTAGGATTCCTGGTGCCATATTGTTAGGATTACTTTCTGGGGAACAATCAGACAAATGGAGAATGAAGTCCTGCTGTGCATTTGGCAGGAAGGCCGTATCCTTTGTCCATTCTCCACTGACTCTTAAAACATCAGGGACAAGCACCTGACGCCTCACAAACTGCAGCAGAAAACCTCTGCAGTTGTAAGTTTGTTACTCTGATGTTACAATTTAACATTCATTCTATTTCATCCTGATGATTTTAAGTGAGTTTACTGTGCAAACTGACTGCTGACTTTCACTGCATGAGTAAAGAATTTGCAAAGCCATTCTGTTTTCGAATTTTATTTTCATTCTTCCAACCGTAGCTCTTCACAAAGGCAAAGGTGTGAAGAATGACCCTTTCATTGTAATTGTGTCTAATTTTTCATTCTTGCAACAGTGGAAACATGATTTTCTGACAGTTGACTATAATTTGATTATTTTTAAATAACTATGGAAAAGATAGACCTTGTCCACAAGTTAAAATTTTGTACTGGGGCAGGGGCAATCTATTTGGTATTAGTCATGAACTTTCAAAAGATGATTGGGGTAGGCTGTTTGCAGGCAAAGGGATGTCTGGCAAATGGGAGGCTTTCAAAAATGAGATAACAAGAGTTCAAGGATAGCATGGACCTGTTAGTTTGAAAGGCAAGGCTGGCAGGAGTTGGGAACACTGGATGACCAGAGGTATTGAGAATCTGGTCAAGGAAAAGCAATTCTGGTACAGAATTGACCTATATGAGAAGGTCAGGTTTCACCTGAACTGGAGCGAGTGTAATATCATGTCGTGGAGATTTGCTGGAGCTAACAGCATGGCAGAGAATGAGGGAATTAAACTACATTTATTTTAATGCAAGAGGACAGGCAGGTAAAGCAGATGAATTTAGGGCAAGAGTGGGAACATGTGACTACGAGATCATAGCTATTATTGAAACATGGCTGAGTGAGGGACAGGACTGGCAGATCAATGTTCCAGGGTACTGATGCTATGGGAAGGATTGAAAGGGATGCACGAGAGGAAGCGAGTGCTGTTTTTAGTGAGGGAGAACATCAATGCTGTACTTTCAGAGGATATGCCTGGGACTCCCTTCAGTGAAGCTATACAGATGGAACCGAGAAATAGGAAGGAGGTAATAACTTTGATGGGATTGTATCATGTTCCTGACATTAGTCTGTGGGACATTGAGGAGCAAATTTGTAAGGAAATAGCAGGTAGCTGTAAGAATAATAGGATTATATTTTTAGGAGATTTTAACTTTCCAAACATTGACTAGGACTGCCAGGGTGTTAAGGGGTTGGACGGGGAATAATGTGTGAGGTGTGTTCAGGAAAATTTTCCTGTATTAGACAGGAACTTTCAAAAGATGATTGGAGTCGGCTGTTTGCAGGTTGAGGGACATCTGGCAAGTGGGAGGCTTTCAACAATGAGATAATAAGAGTTCAGGAATAGCATGTACCTGTTAGTTTGAAAGGCAAGGCTGGCAGGAGTAGGGAACACTGGATGACTAGAGCTATTGAGGATCTAGTCAAGGAAAGGAGGAGGTATGTGTCAGATATGGACAGCTGGGATTAAGTAGGCCCTTAAGGAGTATAGGGAGTGCAGGAGTACCCTTAAGGAGGAAATCAGGAAGGCAAAAAGAGGACATGAGATAGTTTTGGCAGATAAGTTAAAGGCTAGTACAAAGAGATTCTTTAAATCCATTAAGGGCAAAAGAGTAACTAGGGAGAGAATAGGGCCCCTTAAATATCAGCAAGGCTTCTCTAAGCGTAGAACTACAGAAGATGGGTGAGATCCTCAATGAATATTTCGCGTCAGTATTTACCAAGGAGAAAGTTGCTGAAGCTAAGGAGCTTGGGAAGTTAATAGCGATGTCTCAAAAAGATTCCATATTTCTGAAGAGGTGGTGCTAGAGGTCTTAAAATGCATAGAGTTAAATAAACTCATGGGACCTGATCAAATGTATCCCAGAAACTAGGGAAGAAATTATAGGTCCCCTGGCAGAGATATTTGTAGCATGGTTGAGGTGCCATAAACTGCACAGTAGCTAATGTTGTGCCATTATTAAAGAAAGGCTGTAAGGAAAAGCGAGAGAACTATGAGGAAGTAATGGTGAGCCTAGTGTCAGTAGTGAGTAAGTTGTTGGAGGGGATACTGAGAGACAGGATCTACATACATTTCAAAAGGCAAGGATTGATGAGGGATTGTCAGCATCTGGTGACTGATGTTCTGAGGAAGGGTCACTGGACCCAGGTCCTGGGGAAGGGTCACCGGACCTGAAATGTTAACTCTGGTTTCTCTTCAATGATGCTGACAGACCGGCTGAGCTTTTCCAGCAACTTCTGTGTTGGATACAAAATTGGCCTGATGGTTGGAGTGAGGTGGCAGAGGATTGTTGCTCTGACTGGAGGCCTGTGACCAGCAGCGTGCTGCCAGGATTGGTGCGGGGACACGTTCGTTCATCATTTAAATGAGCGATTTTGATGAGAATATAGGAGGCATGATTAGTAAGTGTGCAGATGACAACAAAGTTATTGGTATAGTGGACAGTGAAGAATGTTATCAAAGAGAACGAGGTAATCTTGATCAACTGGGTCAGGGGGCTAAGGAATGGCAGATGGAATTTAATTCGGATAAATGTGAGGCTCAGCATTTAGTTACGACAAAACAGGGCTGGGCTTACAGTTTAATGGCAGACTCTGGGAGTGGTGTTGTATAGCAGAGAGATCTAGGGGTGCAGGTGCATCATCCCTTGAAAGTGGTGTCAATGTCTCAAATTGATTCAATCATATGATATTGCCAAAGAGTATCAACAAAATAAGCCCACCTTGTCACTTGCTACATGAAGCTGGTTTATATCAGAACTCATCAACTCCTGGGCAAGCCAGGGTTAAAACTGTTCCTCTGATTTCTATATCAGTCTCATTAGCTCTAAACACATCAGTATCAAAATGCTTCTCTGCCATCTATCCTGTCTCTTCTTCTAGACCGCAAACACTGGAAATTGCATCTGGAACCCCGAGACCATAGGATGCATTATATAAATATAAGTTATGGCGTTTGCAATGAACATAATTACTATTGATCCAGCAACCTCTAACCCTCAGTACATGACATGGGCTATTCACTTTGGGAGTCTGGATTTGAAATTTTCATGTTAACATTCAGAATTTTTGGCATATCCGAGATCGTTCACAACCAATAAAAAAGCACTCACCACTATTTCCTAGTTTGTTATTTCAGTGCCGGAATACCTGAGCTGATCCAGCAATCTCATTGAGTGACAAACCTCATTTTGCTTTTAGACATGAGGTCTCTAATGCATGTCTCACAATGGGTGTTTCTATGCAACATAGAGAGCTTTGTATTGTGAAGTGAATTCTACACCATTTGCTCAAGGACAGTTAAGATGGCCAATAAATGTTGGTTTTGCCAGCAACACTCAGATTGCTTGAATAATTTAACAAAGGATTTGATTAATCATTCCAGAGGTAGCGACTGCTGTGTGACATGATCCACCTCTGTCCTTGTTGAACAACATTATTCATCACTGTGTCAAGTATAGAATTTGTTCCTCATTTTTAAATTGCTCCATAACCTAATATCATCCGCACCCATATTACCAGGGGTGGGGATGTATATCAAAGGAACATAGGTTTAAAAGAATTGGGAGCAGAAGTTGGTCATTTGGATCTTTGATCCTGTTCCACCAATCAGTAAGATCATAACTGCATCCACTGTACCCGGTGCGGCTTCCTCTACATTGGGGAAACCAAGCGGAGGCTTGGGGACCGCTTTGCAGAACACCTCCGCTCAGTTCGCAACAAACAACTGCACCTCCCAGTCGCAAACCATTTCCACTCCCCCTCCCATTCTCTAGATGACATGTCCATCATGGGCCTCCTGCACTGCCACAATGATGCCACCCGAAGGTTGCAGGAACAGCAACTCATATTCCGCCTGGGAACCCTGCAGCCATATGGTATCAATGTGGACTTCACCAGTTTCAAAATCTCCCCTTCACCTACTGCATCCCTAAACCAGCCCAGTTCGTCCCCTCCCCCCACTGCACCACACAACCAGCCCAGCTCTTCCCCCCCACCCACTGCATCCCAAAACCAGTCCAACCTGTCTCTGCCTCCCTAACCTGTTCTTCCTCTCACCCATCCCTTCCTCCCACCCCAAGCCGCATCCCCAGCTACCTACTAACCTCATCCCACCTCCTTGACCTGTCCGTCTTCCCTGGACTGACCTATCCCCTCCCTACCTCCCCACCTATACTCTCTCCACCTATCTTCTTTACTCTCCATCTTCAGTCCGCCTCCCCCTCTCTCCCTATTTATTCCAGTTCCCTCTCCCCATCCCCCTCTCTGATGAAGGGTCTAGGCCCGAAACGTCAGCTTTTGTGCTCCTGAGATGCTGCTTGGCCTGCTGTGTTCATCCAGCCTCACATTTTATTATCTTGGAATTCTCCAGCATCTGCAGTTCCCATTATCTCAGATCATAACTGATCTGGTTGTAATCACGTCTCCATATTCCTTTCATCTCCCTTTAACACTTGACTTTCTCGTTGATCAAACATTTGTGAAACTCAGCTTTGAATGAATTTGGTGTTGACAATGTAGACTCAGTTTTGACTACATCCAAGTAAAGAGATTTATGTATCAGTGATCTGCCTGAGAGAAAAAAAAAATCCCTTCATCTCTGTCTGAAAAGGGGCACGTCACATTAAAATATTTCCACCAGATTTTCTCCCAGCCACGACTGGAAGCAATCTCCAGATATCCACTCTGTCAAAACTACTCAGGATCTTTTATGTTTTAATGAGATCATTTCTCCCTCTTCCAAACTTCTTTGGGTATTGACTCAATCTGTTCAGTATTTCTTTAGAAGAAAACCCTTTCATCCTGGGTTGTGTTTAGTGAACCATCTCTGAGCTGCTTCTCGACACATCGCTGTCAAATAAGGAGACCAGAACTGTACATGGTCCTCCAGACGTGGTCTCACCAATGCCCTGTTTAGTTCCCTACTTTGATAATCTATTCCCTTTGCAATAAAAACAACATTAGGCCTACCTAATCACTTCTTCCACGTGTATATGCTAACTGATATGAATCATGTATCAGAGCACCCTGAACCCTCTGTATAAGCAATTTCTAATATCTTTATTTAAATACTTTAGTGCTTTTCTATTTTACCGGCAAAATGGCAAAGTTCACATTTGCCCACTTTACTTTCCATCTGACAAATTTTGTCCACTCCCTACACCTGTCTGCAGACCTCTACAGATTCACTACCTCCTCTTGACATGTTACTTTCTTGCCTATCTTGGTGTCATTGGCAAATTTGGTTCCCGTTCATTCAACCTCCTCATCCAAATCAGTGATAAAGTTTATAAATAGCTGAGGTCGCAGTACTGCATCCCCATGGTGTTTGCCAATTTGAGAAATTTATCCCTTTATCCTATTTAATCCCTTTTATCCCTACTCTCTGTTCCTATTGGGCAACTAATCCTTTATCCGTGCTAATATTTTAATCCCTTACCCTATGAGCCATGCTGTAATACCCCAGGGCGTGCTTTGTAGGTGAGAAAGGGAAAGTTCAAAGGAGGTGGTAGGGACAAGTTTTTTACACAGAGACTGGCAGGAGCCTGGACTGCGCTGCCAGGGTTGGTGCTGGAGGCAGATACTAGGCATGTTTAAGGGATTTACAGATAAACACAAGAAAATGCAAGAATGGAAGAATTTCGAACAAGTGTGGACAGAAGGGATTAGTTTAATTTGGCGCATGTTCAGCACAACATCGTGTTGTCCAGTTCTATGTGGCAACTTATCAAATGCCTTTTAAAAACCAAGTGAGGAAAAAGGTTATATTTCTTACTACTTGCTATAGGGGATTCCCCAAATGAATCTTGTGGATTTACCCCATTTGCATTCATTTGTATTACGTTGCATTATATATTATTCTGTACTGTACTAAGTCATATTTTGCTCTCAATAAACTCCTCTGATCTATCCAAGGAGTTTGCTGTGGGTCCAAATCTTGTTCGAACAATATAGATCTGAAGATTTAGTTAGAGATGTTGCATTTTCTTACGGTATTTGATTAGAAATCTGTTTTCAAAACTCAGAGCAAGCTTTCTGTGGCAATGTCACCATCTAGTGGCAAATCATGTCAACGAATACCAGACGCGTTTGGACATCAAGCAGTTTTTCCGCTGCCTTCGCCACCATGCTTACCTCTCTAACTGGGAGCCTAACCCTCTCTCCAATGACCCCTTCGCCCGCCTCCAACACCACCCTCCTCTTGGACACCACCCCCAGGCCTCCTACCCTCCCTCAGCCTCTTCATCTCCAACTGCTATCGAGAAATCAACCAACTCAACCGAACCATTGTCTCTGCCTGCTCCTGCTCCACCGAACTCTTCTCCACTTATCTTGACTCTACTTTCTTCCCCTTGGTCCAGGAACTCCCCACCTATATCCTGACACCACCCACAGCCTCCTCGTCCTCCAGAACTTCCAATTCCCCGGTCCCCAACACCTCATTTTCACCATGGACGCCCAGTCCCTATACGCCTGCATTCCTCATGCAGATGGCCTACACGCCCTCCCCTTCTTCCTGTTCTGCAGGCCCGATCAGTCCCCGTCCACCAACACCCTCATCCGCCTGGCCGAACTCGTCCTCACCTTCAACAACTTCGCTTTTGATTCCTCCCACTTCCTACAGACAAAGGGGGTGGCCATGGGTACCCGCATGGGCCCAAGCTATGCCTGCCTCTTTGTAGGTTACGTGGAACAATCCCTCTTCTGCTCCTACACTGGCCCTAAACCCCACCTCTTCCTCCGGTACATTGATGACTGTATTGGCGCCACCCTCATGCTCCCCAGAGGAGCTTGAACAGTTCATCCACTTCACCAACACCTTCCACCTCAACCTCGAGTTCACCTGGGCCTTGTCCAACACCTTTCTCACCTTCCTGGACCTGTCTGTCTCCATCTCAGGCAACCACCTCGAAACCGATAGCCCACTGACTCCCACAGCTACCTGGAATACACCTCCTCCCACCCACCTTCCTGCAAAAATTCCATCCGCTATTCCCAATTCCTTCGCCTCAGCCGCATCTGCTCCGAGGATGAGGCATTCTGCTCCCATACATCCCAGATGTCTTCATTCTTCAAGAACCGCAACATCCCCCCTGAAGTGGTTGAGAATGCCCTTGACCGTGTCTCCCGCATTTCCTGCAACTTATCCCTCACACCCCGTCCCCGCAATAACTGCCAGAAGAGATTCCCCCTTGTCCTCACATACCACCCCACCAACCTCCGGATACAACGCATCATCCTCCGACGCTTCCGCCATCTACAATCCGACCCCACCACCCACGACATTTTTCCATCCCCAACCTTGTCTGCTTTCTGGAGAGACCACTCTCTCAGGGAGTCCCTTGTCCGCTCCACACTCCCCTCCAACCCCACCACACCCGGCACCTTCCCCTGCAACCGCAGGAAGTGCTACGCTTGCCCCCACACCTCCTCCCTCACCCACATGCCAGGCCGCAAGATGACTTTCCATGTCAAGCTGATGTTCACCTACACATCTGCCAATGTGGTATACTGTATCCGCTGTACCCATTGTGGCTTCCTCTACATTGGAGAAACCAAACGTAGGCTTGGGGATCGCTTTGCAGAACATCTACTCTCGGTTCACAACATACAACTTCACCTCCCAGTCGTGAACCAATTCAACTCCCCCTCCCATTCTTTAGACGACATGTTCATCCTGGGCCTCCTGCAGTGTCACAATGATGCCACCTGAAGGTTGCAGGAACAGCAACTCATATTCTGCTTCAGAACCCTGCAGCCTAATAGTATCAATGTGGACTTCACTTGCTTCAAAATTTCACCTCCCCCACTTCATCCCAAAACCAGCCCAGCTCATCCCCGCCTCCCGAACCCATTCTTCCTCTCACCTATCCCCTCCTTTCACCTCAAGGCGCACCTCCATTCCCTACCTCCTAACCTCATCCCGCCCCCTTAGCCTGTCCGTCATCCCCGGTCTGGCCTATCCCCTCCCTACTTCCCCACCTATATCACCTCGACTCACCTCCATCCCCGCCTCTTTAACTTGCCTGTCTCCTCTCCACCCATCTTCTCCTCTATCCACCTTCGATCCATCTCCCACTCTCTCCCTATTTATTTCAGAACCCTCTCCCCATCCCCTTTTTCTGATGAAGGGTCTAGGCCTGAAACGTCAGCTTTTGTGCTCCTAAGACGTTGCTTGGCCTGCTGTGTTCATCCAGCTTCACACTTTGTTATCATGGGAACAGATTCCTGTCAGTTTGGAAACAGAGCACACCCTTTTGTAAATAACCAGGTGTAGAACCTGGATGGGCAAAGCAGCATCAGAGGAGCAGGAAAGCTGCCATTTCGGACCTAGAGATAATGGGAACTGCAGATGCTAGAGAATCTGAGATAACAAAGTGTCGAGCTGGATGAACACAGCAGGCTAAGCGGCATCTTAGGAGCACAAAAGCTGATGTTTCGGCCCTAGAGCCTTCATCAGAAATGGATACATCTTGTTGTAGACTATTCAGTTTGGAACCCTGAACAAATCCCATAAGGTTCTACGCTATTTCATGAGCACTGCAGGAGAGAGTTAGTTCATGTTTCCTGTACAACTATTTTTTTCCGCTCTGTGCATCTGCGAGCAATGTCACTGCAGGCATGGAAGCCAATGCACCAGCACATTGTGTGTACATCCCAAACCACCACCCCCCACCACCACCCCCCCCCCCCCCCCCCCCGCCGCCCCGGTACAGCCATGCAGTTTGCAGGGAATGTTGGTTCTGGCCTGACGCAGCCCATTCCCACTAGTGCTTTAAGGACCTTCTTCACCCTTACAAGGTGAATGCAATTGGCCACCAGATTGATGACATGTCCACACAGTGGCACAGCCATTAGCAGTGCGACCTCACGGCGTCAGGGACACCAGTCTGATTCTAACTGCTCCCTACAGGAGACTGCTGGCTTGAAATTCCCGTAATTGATAGTCGTGCATGCACTTTAACAGTGCACGGAAACTTAACAAAGGTGGATTATAAAGGGTTTGCACGATCCCTGTGCAATTCTTTTTTAAATTTATTTAAAAATTGTACTGCCGTTTTCACAAGCCTCATCTTCCTGGATGCTTGTCCCTAAAGTAAGCTTAACTATTTACCAGTTCCCTATTTCTGAAAAGAAACTTGTTTCTGTCTCACTGTATGATAGGGCACTTTGCAGAAATTGCCATTATCCATATGCAGTTGACATACTCCCCTGTGATGAATGAGTGCAGGCTTTACATTTGAAAAGAAAACTCTTGAGAGGGAATGCAAATTCTCATTTAACATTGCAGAAAAAGTATCCATGGACACCTCTCCACATCTGCCCTGTCAAGATCCCTTGGAATCTCTTATGTTTCAATACAGTCACCTCACATAATTCTGAATTTCAATGAGTGCAGACCCTTTCCACTCAACCAGGCCTCACAAAACAAACCCTCTGCAACGAGAATCAACATTGCAAACTGTCTTTGAACTGCCTCCAAAGGCATGGCAAAGTGTTTTTGCAGAACCAGCACATCCAGGGAAAGATAAATGTCTTCTTTTGTGCTCAAAGCATCCTATAGTTGTATGATTTCATTTCCAACGTGTCTTTTTAACATTTGGACATGAGATTGTCTGATAGAACAGAGGGTATAGAGTATAAAAGCGAGAAGGTGATGTTGACCCTGTACAAGTCACTTACTAGATGTCTTTTGGAGTGTATTGTGTGTCACATTATAGCACAGATGAAGAAAACTTTTGAAAGAGTTAAGCAGCGATTTACAAGAGTAGTTCCAGGAATGAGAAACTTTAGTGAAAGGAGAGATCGAAGAGAGAGAGTGTGTGCGTGTGTGTGTATGTCTGTGTGTGTGTGTGTGTGTGTGTGTGTGTGTGAGAGAGAGAGAGAGAGTGAGAGAGAGAGAGAGAGAGAGAGAGAGGGAAGAAGGCTGCAAGCAGATTTAATGGAGACTTTCAAAATCATGAACGGGAGTAGATAGGGAGATGTTATGCTTGCTTATGATAGAAAAAAAAACGAGAGGGTGTAGACTTAAGGGGCTGTGCAAATGAAACAAGGGAGATGTGAGAAAAATGTTTTCACACAGCAAGGAGTTAGGGTATAGAATGCACTGCAAGGAGGTGGGATAAGGAATGCACTGCAAGGAATTAGGGTATGGAATGCACTGCAAGGTGTGAGGGTATGGAATGCACTGCCTGGAATAGTGGTGGAGGCAGGCTCATTTGAAGCATCCGCAAGGGCATTGGATTTTCTTTTGAACAGAAATGGTGCACAGGGATATGAGAAAAAGGCAGGTGATTGGCACTATTTGATAGAACCTTTGCAGACATGATGGGCTGAATGGCCTCATCCTATGTCACGACAATTTGTAATTCTATGGAAACATGGGCTTGTGCAAGCAGCATGGAATTGTTGGGACAAAAGCCACTTGAGAGAGTGGCAATTGGACAAAGACTCATGTTAGTCAGCTCAAAGAGAGGGAGAGAGTAAGAGAAGATCTGTCAAAATTCCCACATCTGTAATAACTACATCAAGGTCCGTTACAGGAACCGAAAAACCAGTTTGTTCTAAGTACGTTACTTCATTTCAGTGTTGTTAGGAAGATGTGAAATTGGGCATGATTCTCATTTTCATGGGTCTTCCTTTGCTGTTTTGACTTTCTGCCCTTTGATTTAACTCACGTAACTTTACTTTGGTACATTTCAGTAAAGTCATGCAGGATGTTCAAGAGCAGTCTTAACAAGATGGTTGTGCAATTAAATTTTTAGTTTGTATTGAACAAAGAAGTTAACACGTCTGACTGCTGAACAGTTTTGTTGTTTAAAGCGTTAGATACAATATGTGTTAATCGTTTCTCAAAATGTTTTGCAGATCTTAAACAGTCCCAGAAATATAAAACACAATATTCTGTTTTTTTTTAAAAGCAACTTCACATTGATCTCCTCTGTGGAATAAAACATATGATTTAATTATTTGGAACACTGAAGATCAGTGATCATATGATGCAAATCAAAATAATGAAGTACTGCTAATTAAATCTGAAACAAGGTTTCAAAATTGAATATTTTAATCCATGCGAAACATTCTTCCTGTCGATCCTTTCCCAATGCTCTGATGCTTCCTTACATCCTTCAGGTTTCTTCATAAACCCGTAAACTAATTTATTAAATTATTTTGGTGAGAATTTCCAGTAGTTTCAGCTGAACATCGGTTAATCAAATTTAAAAGTGAATATCCCTCCTCAGATAAAGGCAAGTGACTTTCTTGTAGATACCTGCGTGGAAAAGAGCTCATGCTGGAAAAGATGTGAGTTTCCCTGAGTTAGTGATGTTAACAGTACTATTTAACTCTTGAGGAGAAGGGAGTTGGAAGGAGGGATGACAGGCCCAGGAGTCAGTGATGCTGGAAGGGAGAAGGAGTCTAGTGAGGAGAGAAGTGTGGGCAGAGAAAGGTTATGGAAAAGTGTGACAGGGAGGACAGGGAGGGGAAGGAGTCAAGGGAGAAGCATGGAGCGTGAGGAAGGAGGAAGGGATGATGTGCTGATCCACACAGTGGCTCAGTGGTTAGCACTGTTACCTCACAGCATCAGGGACCTGGGCTTGATTCCACTCTCCAGTGGCTGTGTAGGGTTTGCACATTCTCCCGGTGGGTTTCCTCCGGGGGATCCAGTTTCCTTCCACGGTTCAAAGATGTGCAGGGTAGGTGGATTGGCCATGCTGAGTTGCCCCATAGTGCCCAGGGATGCGCAGGCTAGATGGGTTAGCCTTGGGAAGTGCAGGGTTGGAGGGATATGGTAGGGAATGGGTCTGGCCGGGACATGGTTCAGAGTGTCAAAGTGTAATCGATGGGTCAAATAGCCTGCTTCCGCATTGTTGGAATCCTATGTCGGAACAAGGAAGAGAGGAGGAAGGACAGGGGACAAATCAGAAGGAAAATGAGTGAAAGAGAGAGAGAAAGGGGATGTAGAGGGCAAGGGAGCCTGCGGAGAGGAGAGGGATTGAAGGCAAAGAGCACAGGAAAGCGGCAATAATGGGATGAGGAGGGAAATAATGATGGGGCAGTAACTGACACCCAACTCAGAGAAAGGACAGAGCTTGCTCCGAAATGTTCCTGGGTACGAGGTTTTCAGGAAAGATAGAGAAAGGAGAAAGATGTCTTGGTGACATTAATGAGGCAAACATTCACATTTCAGCTGACATATGTTTTTACGTTATCCATTACTAACCCCCTTTTCCCAGAGTTATGGTCTGGATGCTGTTTTTTTTAAATATGCCACATCCCAGACTGGAACCTGGCTCAATAGATTACACTTTAGTTAAGTGACTTATGGAAAAGTGGTGTCTCACTGAAACCTAGGCACACAATACTGCAGATTTTGTTTTACAAGTTTGTTACCTCAAGGCATGAAGACAATATAGAATTTGACTTTTCTAAACACAGTAGAAGTGCAATCCCGCTAATCCCAAAACACTACTTCATACTTTGAAAAGATAAATAATAGCTTTTCTGTAGCATCTAAAGCACACTCCTGGTATTATCCCACACAGCAATGTTCAGATAGTACTCATGAGAGAGTTCCTGCCTCTAACATCTCAATAGATTCAAGCTGCTTGTGATTTTGACCTATTGATTGAACATGCTGATAGCTTCTACCTGGAGCAATAATACATCTGAGCTTAAACATACACAGCAGTAAGGAAACTCGACACGGTTTCATCCTCACATTTTTTGGTCTCTTTACTCTTAAGGCCAACTGTATTTTTCTCTTCTGAGGAGTATTGGTCTGTGTTGCTATTTTCATCCAAAAATTTCACAAAACTGCACAAAAAAATGTGCAGTAAGACTGAAAATCTTACCTGTTTTTCAATGCTATGGGTGCCTCCCTTAAACCATGTTCTACAAAATGTGAGGCTCCATTGTTTTCTCTGCTGGGTCACAAAACAATCTAAAGCAAACAAAATCCATTAGTAGTACACAACTACCTCATACAAACTGCTTTAACAGAAATCATCATGGCTACATAAATTCTTCCAACTTAATAATTATCTTCAGAACAAACCCCATGTCTCTTGCAAACCCAGAACCTAAAAACCCAAACTTGCCGAAAGAAAATTAAGAGCATATATAAATCACACAGTTTACATTACATCTGTATCATGAAACCTTTTTATAATTTAATTTCCATGCTCTTCACTCCATCATGAGCCTTCCTTTTTGATCTTCCACTCACTCTTTTCCCCTTGTATTTTCTCCAAATGTATTACATTTCTGATCAAGAGGCATCATCAATCTAAGGAATAATATGTGCACAACTTAAATAAAGTCGCTTGGGCAAGTTCAGAAAGTGATTAATAATATAAACAGGATCCTGGGGTTGGCTAATAGAGGCATAACATGGAATTTAATTGAAGCAAACGGAAGTCTGGTGGAAAACAATCATCTTTCCAGGTGAGGCCTATTGCTATTTTAAATCAAATAGATCCTTTCCTGAACAATGCCCAGATTCCCACAGTTACAGGTTCCCAGTTGTTGGAAATTTGGTCTTTAAGAGCAGACAGAAAGTTGGAGGTCCACAGTGTACTCAGGATGGGAGCTTTAAAGACCTACAAACAGGATTGGCTCAACTGCATCACTAATGAGGGGCTGGCTGAGACCTAAAGGACATATCTGCTGGACTAGATCCTGAGCAGGATGCTGAGGGAACCAACAGGAGGCAAAATCCTGTTGATCTTGTCCCCACCAATCCATCCATTGCAAGCACATCCATGAGACTATCAGGGGAGTGGACAATGCACAATCCTTGTGGAAACAAAGTTCCATCTTCATATTGAGGACACCCTTGTTAATGTTGAATGGCATGACCATTGTGCTAAATGGGATAGATTTTGAACAATATTGTGCACCTATGAGATACTGTGAGCAATCAGTTGGATTGTACACAACCACAACATCCCTCTGTATACCTCACCCTATCATTGTTATCAAACCAGGGACAAAGCTTGGTTAGATGAACTGTGCCGGAAAACGCTCCAAAAGAAACACTAAGCATATGTAAAAATTAAATGTTAATCCACGAAGCTACAACACAGGACTACTTGTACATTTCACCCATAATGATGGGGGAGCCCAGCTCACCAGTGCGAATGTTAAGAGGTGAAGCATTTGAACTACCTTCAGCCAGAAGTACTGAGTACATGATTAATGTCAGACCCCTCCTGAGCAGAGGATATAATGGGCACAAGGGATTAGGTTACCCCTCATGATGGGATAGATGTCAGACAGACCAGCTGTAATTTTATGTCCTAAGGGGATAAAATATAAGTGAAACATGACAATATTCTGCTGATACTTACTAAGTCTTCGTCTTATTCTCTCCAGTTCTTTCAGCCTTCTCAGCTATAAGTGTGGTTCCTCCTGCATATGATAACCAGTTTCCTCTCTTATACCTGTTATGATTCCAGCCTTTAAGTCTTCTTCTGCCCCACTGGTGTCTCCACCAATGCCTCCTGTACCATCTCCTCCTGCAATATCTGTATCTTCGACCACTGCCGTATCTCTGAAATGGAAAGTTATTCCTTCATTAACTATTGCAGTTTTCTGAGTTATAAGTTATATATTCATTTAGTCATACTCCAAGAACTCTCAAAAAAGGCATTAATGAAGATCCCAATGTGTGGAAAGCTGGAAATATTAATATCTGTGTTTCGAGAAAGGAAGGAGTCTAAAAGCAAGATTTTCTCAGCCAGCTAGACTAACCTCTCCCAGACTCTGTTGTTAAAGAGACAAGAACAGGACATTTAAAAAATTACAGGACAGTTCTGGCAGGGTCGGTGTGGTTTTGTTGAATGGAAACGATGTTTGACAAATTTATTCCAGCTCTTTGAGTGTATAACAAGCAAGATGTTACAGAGGAACCAGACAATGACATGTACTTCGATTTCCAAAAAGCCATGTGTAAGAGTGACCTTCTCAGAGGCAGTAACTACTTGGAGGTGGAGGAGTTTGTTTAAGCGAGTCAAGCGGTTTATTACAGACAGTTACCGGTAAATGCAAGGAGAAAAGTTCCAGGGAGTCATGCAGGAATACTGAGCTCCCATGATTCATGAGCAAGAATTACAGCTTTTTATACACAGAACTAAACAACTTGGCTAGAAATCATCAGCGGTTTATCTCCACCCTCCTTTCTAGTGTGGTCACTCCCCAGGGCGCATCATGTGCTCTTACTTTAATTTGATAATTTGCTGAGTTTGATCATTTAACCAGCTATCTAATTAGTCAGCTATCCCTGTCCTGTCATTCTGCCTAATCTTGTCAACCAGCTACCTATCAGTCGGGGTGCATGGTCTTGTCATCTAACTGAAATGTCACAGATGTGTTGGCCATTTCAACATAGTCAGTAGAACACATTGTTTCACCTGAACAAGCCTTGCTTAGGCATTTTGAGTCAACTATTTCATGCCAGTTCTGCTATAATTATGTGTATGGGCATGTGATAAGAAGCCACATCACAGATAATTGAACAAAACAGGAAATAATGTGTTAATGGTGATGCACTGATATGGATAGAGAACTGGCTATCTAGCAGCAACCAACGCCAGCATAAACATGTGTTTTCTGGATTAGCAACCAGTAATTACCAGAGTGTCACAGTTATCAGTGCTGGGGTGTCAATAATTTACAATTCAGGGTGGCATGGTGGCTCAGGGGTTAGCACTGCTCTGGATGTGGGTTTGCACACTGAGCTGGAAGGTTAGTTTTCAGACGTTTCGTCACCATTCTAGGTAACATTATCAGTGAGCCTCCAACGAAGCACTGGTGTTATGTCCCGCTTTCTATTTATCTGGTTAGGTTTCCTTGGGTTGGTGATGTCATTTCCTGATCTTTTTCTCAGGGGATGGTATATTGGCTCCAAATCAATGTGTTTGTTGATGGAGTTCCGGTTGGAATGTTGGAATGTTAGCGCTGCTGCCTCACAGGGAGCCAGGTTTGCTTCCACCCTTGGGTGACTGCACATTTGCACATTCTCCCTCTGTCTGCGTGGGTTTCCTCCGTGTGCCCCTGTTTCCTCCCACAGTCCAAAGATGTGCAGGTTAGGTGGATAGGACATGCTAAGTTGCCCGTAGTGTTCAGGGATGCACAGATTTGATGGGTTATGGGGGATGGGGCTGGGTGGGATGCCCTGAGGGTGTAGGCTTGTTGGGCCAAAGAGCCTGTTTCCAAACTGTAGGGATTCTATGATTCTATGATCTATGAACCTAATTAATGGCTTGGAAAAAGGGACTGATGACAGTGTAGACAAAGGATACAAGGAAAGAAAGTTTGAACAGGATAAGAAGGGTCAGCAAAGCAGTATAGATAGGTTTGTGTATAACAAGGAACATTTTGACACAGATTTGCTCACTTTATTTAAGCAGGGATAAAATTGTAATGGTAAATGGAGCAAATTGTCAAAATAAAACTGGTCACGTAGGTGAACAAAGAAGATGTCATCTTGTTAATCAACATAGAAGCAGCAAGCACTCCTGCTCAACAGCTGCTTCCTCAAGCAGCACAACCAAAACCAGATTATTTTACTCGTTTGTCTAATTTGTGGGACCTCACTGTGAGGAGGCTGCGTGTTTCGCTAAAGGAGGAATGTGTGTTGTCAGTTTGATTAGTCACTTCCATTGGGTTTGGGAAGGTGCAAAGTTCTGTCATCAGTGCTCTGATTATTGTGCTATCTGCCAGTTTTTTCATAAGATCCCATCCTGAATGTCTCCAAAGTAACACTACTGATGCCTCTTGATGCTGCCCAATGGGCTTCTTACATGTAGTGAGCAGCTAATTGCAAAATTGTCTGTTCTCTGCCTACAATAATGGTCTGGATTTTACAGAATAACTATGGGGACAGAGGGAGAGAGCATAATAACCTTCCAGAAGGTGTTGGATTAGTTTGGGCCCAATTCAATTTCAGTTGCACTAAACAAAAGGCCATACAAGGGGTCCTCTCATGTTTTGACTACAAGCTATTAAAATTTAAATTATCAAGATGCCAGTTGAGCTGAGTAAACACTCCTTTCTGACTTTGTGAAGTCATGCTGACAGAGTCTCAGCAGATTTAAAAAGGCAACAGTGGAGTGGAGTGTCAGGCTTTGACCTTACTGTGAGTTGCTTCACTGTCAATGTGAGGATTAGTTTGGGCAATGCTGTAGTTAAATTTCAGGCCCATGTCAAAGAATCATACTTTCCATCAGGGAGCTGACTGAGGAAGGGACAGAGAGGGAAGTCAACTGTAGGACACTTCAATGTCCCATTATCATGGCAGCACTGAAATGACATAAGTCATTTCCTTCTGCCCATCTCTCCTCACGTAGAACCCTGACAATTTGTGGTATCCTGAGCTGAACAGAATTACATGGGGTATCTTACCTGGGGTCTGGTTGTAACACTATCTGGCCCCTCAGCTGGTCATGTCAGATCCAATGGCATTATTTCAAAGCTGATGAGGGGAGCTCTCTACAGACTCCTGGCATTTCTTATTTGTAAGTCAACATCACAAAAGCAGACTAATGAGTCTTACAGAGTTTGAGGTATTTCAGTGTTTGTAAACCAGTTTCAATATTTCCTATATTAATATGGTCAGTACTCTGCAAAATCATTCATTGGCTGCAAAACACTTAGAGCTGTCCGATAGCTGCGAAAGATACTTTATGTATGCAGTCTTTATGTGATATTCGGGATAAAATTGATTGACTTCTGCACACTAAGTGAATCAAAGGATTCTGGAACTGGATGCTAAACTGGGTTGAGACGAAGATCAATCATATCTTGATCAAAGTTACAGATAGGATATTGTACCCAGGAAAATTGAGGATCAATTCATTCCTTTTTGAGCCAGTTCTCAGTTGGGGACACCACATCATGTTTCCACACCACATCATGTTTCCACAGTTCTACGGCTCATTAATCTTATAAACAAACTATGTGCATTGACATAGATGTACTTATAATTAGGTGTCATCGTAGTTACTATGATCTCACCTATTTCTGTCTTCTGTCTAACTTTCTCTCCCAGTACAATGTGCACCCGGATCCTCATTTTTAACACTACATCTTAGCGTTCTACATTCTGCTGCATTAATTCATCTTCCAGTCCCCAAGGGCTAATTAAATTGCCCACAAGTTACATTGACCCCAGCTCTGTGGAGGTGTAACCTCACAATCTTGAACAAGTCCCACCTGCTGTAGAACTTCATTTAATGTCTTCTGAAGCCCTCCCCATTGCAACATATCTCACAAAATAATACCTTTCCATTTGTAGTCTCAGGAGATGGTAGATGAGATGCGTGGAGTCAGGAAGAGTAGTTTCAGAGGCTGGGAAGTGAGATGGGCTCATTGACAAGGCTTCAGAGAGTCTGAAGGATAGTGAGGGAGTGGTCTTTGGCCTTTCTCTGCATTATCCTGGTGGATGCTTGAATAAATTACCACACATCTGCTTGTCTCCTGAGAATTTCTTACCTCTTGAAGGTCGCTCCGACTGTTTGGTATTGTGAGCAGGGTGGTCTGCCTGACACCTACATATTACGGACTGCGGACTGGGTGTGTGTTTTGATTCACCATCCCTTGGGTAGCATGACACTCAGTGTATAAGCACTTCTGTAAGTCAGAGCACAAAAGAGCTTTTTAACTGGAGCAAGTACGGTGAAAAGCAGAGTTTAACGGTGTGGTAATTAGGGTGGCATGCAAAGAAAACAAAGGTCTGTGTTCAAAAGATAAGCTCAGGAGAGGTAATGTGATTGCCTCGGGAGCATAAAACATACCGGGGTAAGAAACCTCAGGGCTGAAAGGACAGTGTATAAAAATATCGAGGTGGAAGGGCCTCGAGAGATAGACAGAAAGCAGCTGTGATAAAAAAAGACAGAGATCAGCTTCTGAGTACAATGTTAACCTATTGTGTGTTTTTGTTCTCTGGAGCCTGGGATCTGGAGATTGATTTGAGTCTAGTTTGTATTTTGGGAACGTGTGATGATTTGAAATTGCAGCATGTGTGTTTATGTTAGTTTGGAACATGTAGGGTTAATGCGATGTCACTTTAAGGAACCAGTCACTGGCATGTACAGAGGAAAAAACCTGCTACAACGTGTTGACGTAGAACTTGTATCTTCAGGGATGGTAAAGATTTACTTCTTGGAATTGATCATAGCTGATTAAAATTAATTGAAATAAAATAAATCAAGTTAAAAAGCCATGACTTATCTCCTTCTCCTGTGCTAATAAATAGGAATAAGAGAGGCAACAGAGCTGACTCAAACATAAATAAATATCAACAGGAGGGAATCTGAGGGAATGCCAAATAAAAGTGGACACTCACTCAGGACCAGATAGATCAATCCTGCAGATAGTGTTTGAAAGTTAAACATTGATTAAGGACCCAACATGTTTGGAAAAGTGAAAAAAAGAAGTTAGAAAAGAAGGCTTGGTGGTTAGGCCAGAGAAAGGACAAGGCACGGAAAAGGTTAATTATCTCAGCAGCTCTGTTTAAACAGAAATCTGCTCAGACAGAGAAAATAAAATTAAGATGGCTGTAGTAACTGCGAGGAGTGAACAAGATAAACACACTCTGAAAGGAGTCAAGTTCCCATCTCAGCCATTCGCTCCACCCAAGTCAGAAATGCCTGAAGACTCTTGGCAGTGTGCAAGAGATGAGGGCAATTGTGACGATGCATCGAATGATTGCGACACTGAACAAGCAATGCATGAACACCATGATGATGACGGGCATGGACAGGGCACTGGCCAACCCCTGTAAATACTACACAAATCTCCAAGGGAGAATGATGGAGTTAAGGGTAGAAGCCACCCTGACCCCAGGGGAGAGCCAGGCACTATTATATGCCCTCCCAAAGCCCATGAGAAACTCAGGCAATGTAGAATTTTGGGAAAAACTGGAAAAGCTCGCCGAGGGACGCAGACTGACTCTTGATGACCTACAAGTTCTAACAAAAGCTAAAATCCCCAGGGCAGCGTGGGAAAGTGTAGCTACACCCTTTAAAGACCGCACTTGGATCGCAGCAATAGCAGGACAAACACTAACCCAGAAATGGAAACAGTTCATGGTGACCTTGTGCCTGAGCACTGGACAAACCTACTCCAAATTGGACAAAAGTGTCCTGGGTCACTCAGAAAAAAAGGGAAATCAGTAGAAGATTTGGCCAAACGCAGGTTTGAGGCACATAAGCAAAGTGGAGGAATCGAGAACCCCTGACAGAACAATGAGGTCTTTCTCTGTGAAAAAAGCAAGAAACCAAAGATGACAAACAGAGCATTTTAAGTTCAAAGTTCACAAGCAGCAGCCAGTATAGATGAAAATACAGAATGGATTAAAAATGGGTCAGTGTTAGGAACAGATGATGTTTAGAGGAAGGAAGGTAAAGTGGTAGCTCTCACATTCTGTCAACAGATTCTATGCAATGTTTACCATGGGCTAGCACATGTAGGGAGGAATACAATGTTATAACTGATATCCAATTGCTGGTTGCGGAAGGGAATGGGAAGAGACAGCTAAATTTTGTCGGACATCTACTGCATGCCAGGGCAGGGAATTAAAATCGAAATGAGCCACAGCTCCATCCATGGGGAGCATAGGAACACATTCAAATGGACTTTATAGGACCACTTCTACAAAGTCAGAATTAATAAATTGTGCCAGGTCATGGTTGACCCAGTTCACCAGATGGGCAGAGGCTTTCCCCACAAGAGACTGTACATCAACCAAATTAGAAAGGATATTTGCCACAGAAATAATACCCAGATGGGGAGTTGCCCCACAATTTGATTCAGACCAAGGGACCCATTCATCTTACAGGTAGATATTTGAGAGAGGCATGCAAACTCTTGGGAATAACACAGAAGTATCATATCCCCTCCCACCCACAAAGTTCAAATATGGTAGAGAGAATGAATAGAACTCTGAAAAATGGCTTGACTAACACACTGGTAAGAGAAGGAGTTAAATGGACCCTATCCTTACTGGCCATTTTAATGGCCCAGAGAGCAACACCCCTGAGGGCCACTGGACTAACACCCTTTGGACTCATGACAGGACAGGGAATGAAACTCTCCTAGGATCTGATCACTGGGGGAGCAGAACTCACTAATAGCAAGGAACAAGTCTGGGATTACATGAAATCCCTCTGTAAGCATTCACTCGTACTTTATGGGCTAGCATGAGAGCAGCAACTTGACAAGGGCCGTGAGTCTGAGAGATGCACCAGGCAAACGGGAATGCCAGCCCCAGGATCAAAGGCCCTGTTGAAAATAATCGCAGGCAAGGAAGCATTATCCCTGGGATGGGCCTCATGAGGTAATATTAACAGGTAACAGGAGCATGCTTGTTAATGAAAATGGAATTGATGAATGGAGACAACCTGTTGAGTTAAAAGTATATGAGAACTATCAGCCACTAGCAAGTCTGGTATGCTCTCCCTCTCCCTCTCTCTCTCTCTTACAGATCCCGGATGCTGTCTAGTAACATTATATCAGAATTTCACAAATAATCAACAAACTTGGAAGACCTCAAAAAACAGATTGTGACAAGATTGGGAGGTGGTAATTGTAACACTGATATAAGCGTGAGCATGAAAATGCTAACCATCTGTGGGCTCCTCTCGAAACTAGTGCTAACCATTTATATACATGACATATCCTTATGCCAAACGTACTAGCACTTCCAGTTGCTGCGTTTGTTCACACATTCCCTTACATTCAAAGGGCAGTATTCCTGAGACCTATTCCCTTTATGAAGTGGCAGAATGATCGCTCACCAAAACAAGCCCCTAATGGCTGGAATTTGCATGGCTAACAAATTGTCAGAGACTCGTTTACAAAGGGTGGACATTAATGGTACCCGAGATAAGTGGGAATCAACAGGGTACAGCTTTTCTGATGTTGAATGTTGGTACTAACCCCAATTTAGTACCTCCCATATGACACCATTTGTTACCATTACCGACATTTCAAGACTGATTTCTTCTACTTTTCTTGTTTGGCCCTAGCCAAGGAGTTGGTCTGCCGGTCATAGTAGTTGCATTCAAAATTTTAATGTCACGTTGCCCACACCTAAACTTAATTTCACAAACCTCACATCAGCAGGAACTTTTAATTGTGACTGGTTTCGTGAGTACATATCCCATACAATGGCATTTACTTTGGTGTGTGGACACAAAGCATATGCATGGTGACCGCCATCTTGGACAGGGTCACATTACCTTGGTTACATGGTGCCACTTGTTTGTCAGACATCACCCCTCCTGGAGGGATCACAGAGACAGCACAAACGTACCATTACAGAAACAGAAAGGTTCTTTGCCATTGTGTTTCCCTGGGACAGTGTAGCTAAGCTAGCTAGAGAATCTCTTAATATGGCAACTATTTTAGAATAGGTAGCAAATGACACATCTCAGGCCCTCGATAAGATTAATGCTAAAATGGTCAGCATATGAACCACTGCACTACAGAACAGAATGGCAATTGACTGGTTACATCCGGGAAAGGATGTCCATGAGCCCTCATTGGCAAGGGGTGTTGCACATACATTCCAGACAACTCCAAGGAAATTACTGATTGAAGTGATCTCATTCATAATGAAGTAATCAAGCTTGATAACCCCCACTCTCACACGTATGGAGTTGTGCAACAAGGTGGCTGGGATCCCTGGGAACATCCTTGATCCAGGGAATACTGATCTCAGTTGTTACCATCCATCTTTCCACTTTGCTATTACAATGTTTCAGTATTGCTTACAGCAATTATTAGAGTCTGGAAGAGAAGTTCGACTGTCGCATGCACATTTTCTACATATACTAAAGGAGAAGCAACAAGAATAATCTGACCGCACCATCATAATGTAGGAAGACTGGATCAAGCCTACTAAAGAAGTGCAAGAAATCATCAAGCAACAAGATGTTAAACCTAAAGACTTTTTAAAGAATTTTTATATTTGAATGCAGCACCTGCACTCCTGCAGCCTGAGAGGATTGACAGGAAATTAAAGACAGCACAACAAATATAGACCATTTCTGATTCAAAACCTTGAGCAGAAAGGTAGAAACAAATACAAATAAGTCGTGCCCGATGGCAATTATCTGGCCATGGGCCAATAAGGGGAACTATTAGGGCTGCCCAAATGGCTGACGAAAGCTCTAACAAGATTTGCAGTATGTGTTTTACAGAAATTAAAAGATTGTGGGAAAGAAAAACTTGTGTTCTCAGCACAGGAAACAATAGCAATCTGTAAATAGCAACATTCATTGCTATCCTAAAGATAAGATCTAGGCGTGCAGGTACATAGTTCTTTGAAAGTGAAGTCATAGGTAAACAGGGTGATGAAGGAGGTGTTTGGCATGCTTTCCCTCATTGGTCAGAACATTGAGTATAGGAGTTGGGACATCGTGTTGTGATTGAACAAGACATTGGTAAGGCCACTTTTAGAATACTGTGTAAAATTCTGGTCACCTTGAGAGGGTACAGAGTAGATTTACAAGTATGTGGTTGGGTCGGAAGGTGGTTTGATCTATAGGGAGAGGCTGATTAGGCTGGGATTGTTTCTCCCTGGAGAATTGGAGACTGAGAGGTGATGTTATAGAGGTTTACAAAATCATGGATAAGGTGAAATGCTAAGATCTTTTTCCTCGTGTGGAGGAGTCCAAAACTAGAGGGCAGAGACTTAAGGTGAGAGGGGTAAGATTTGAAAAGGACCAGAGGGGTAGCTTTTTCACATAGACCGTGGTGAAGTATGGAACAAGCTGCCAGAGGAAGTGGTGAAGGTGGGTACAATAATAACATTTAAAAGGCACCTGGATGGATATACGAATAGGAAGGGTTGAAACGGTTATGGGCCAAATGCTGGCAAATGGGACTAGGTCAGATTGGGATGCCTGGCTTGTTAAACGAGTTGGATCAAAGGGCCTGTTTCTGCATGACTCTATGACTCTGTCTTTGGACTGTGGGAGGAGACAGGAACACTGGCAGGAAACCCATGCAGACATGGAGAGAAAGTGCAAACTCCACCCAGACAGTCACCAAGGCTTAACCTGCAAAGCTCACATCCATGAACTAATTAAAATTTTTATTTTTTTTAGGCAGGCTTAACCTGCAATGCTCCCATCCATGAACTAATTAATAAAAAAATCCAATGGATGATTTTGGGTTGGGGTCTGGCAATATACTCAGCTGCACGAGGTTCGAAACAATATTCTGCTGAGCAAGACCTCAGTCTTCTCTTCGATCTTGTTCTTAAGCCAATGTATAAACATTCTGGGCCTGAACGACATTTGCCTTGAGTAAGGTGCCATATGCAGTAATGAACTTCAATGGGCGTGTAAAGAGGCAGGGAAGCTGATGTCTAAATTCAGTTGGAGAGTCTTCTAGCTGACAACTTCACATAATTTAAGGATGAAAGTCACAGCTTATTTGGGAGCATGTGCTGATATCAAGCCCCATTGCTCCTTGGAGTCACCACAATTTCCACAATTCACAGTTTTCTTGACTGTCTGATTTAATTTAGAAGAAATACACACCAAGCTTTGGTCATTAAATGGAAAATAACCATCTACTGTGACCAAACTGATTTTCTTGACCAATGGCAGATAATATGGAAAATAAACTTCTAATTTATGACTGTAAAACTGTTCAGACACAAAAATGGGCACATAAACAGAAACAGGCAAAACACAACTGCTGTGTGGAGAAGAAAAAGCCAGGGATCATTCTCTTGTATTACCAGTTCAAAGCACAAAAAAAGTGAATGGGTTAGTTCTTCAGTTATGATTATGATCATGATTATTTTCGCAGTGATGACTAACCTTGAGCTCACTCGCTGATTATTATGACCCACTGTCTTTCTTTTCCAGAGATAATGGGAACTGCAGATGCTGGAGAATTCCAAGATAATAAAATGTGGGGCTGGATGAACACAGCAGGCCAAGCAGCATCTCAGGAGCACAAAAGCTGACGTTTCGGGCCTAGACCCTTCATCAGAGAGGGGGATGGGGAGAGGGAACTGGAATAAATAGGGAGAGAGGGGGAGGCGGACCGAAGATGGAGAGTAAAGAACGGTCAGTCCTTAGCAAGGGGCTCACCTTTGTCCCCCGACAACCACACATCAACGAATACCAGTCACGGTTGGACATAGAGCAGTTTTTCCGCCGTCTTCGCCTCCATGCCTACTTCTTTAACCGGGAACCCAACCCTCCTTCCACTGACCCCTTCACCCGCTTCCAACACAAGTCCTCCTCCTGGACACCACCCCCAGGCCTCCTACCCTCCCTCGACCTCTTCATCTCCAACTGCCGTCAAGACATTAACCGCCTCAACCTCTCCACCCCTCTCTTCCACTCCAACCTCTCCCCCGCAGAACGGGCAGCCCTCCGCTCCAACCCCAACCTCACCATCAAACCCGCAGACAAGGGTGGCGCAGTGGTAGTATGGCGCACTGACCTCTACATCGCCGAGGCCAGACGCCAACTCTCCGACACCACCTCCTACCGCCTCCTCGATCATGACCCCACACCCGAGCACCAAACCATCATCTCCAACACCATTCACGACCTCATCACCACAGGGGACCTCCCACCCACAGCCTCAAACCTCATTGTTCCCCAACCCCTCACGGCCCGTTTCTATCTTCTTCCCAAAATCCACAAACCTGCCTGCCCTGGTCGACCCATCGTCTCAGCCTGCTCCTGCCCCACCGAACTCATCTCCACCTATCTGGACTCCATTTTCTCCCCTTTGGTCCAGGAACTCCCCACCTACGTCCGTGACACCACCCACGCCCTCCACCTCCTCCAGGGCTTCCAATTCCCTGGCCCCCAACACCTCATATTCACCATGGACATCCAGTCCCAGTACACCTGCATTCCGCATGGAGATGGCCTCAAGGCCCTCCGCTTCTTCCTGTCCCGCAGGCCCGACCAGTCCCCCTCCACCGACACTCTCATCCGCCTAGAACTCGTCCTCACAGTCAACAACGTCTCTTTCGATTCCTCCCACTTCCTACAGACTAAGGGGGTGGCCATGGGCACCCGCATGGGCTCCAGCTATGCCTGCCTCTTTGTAGGTTACGTGGAACAGTCCCTCTTCCGCACCTACACAGGCCCCAAACCCCACCTCTTCCTCCGGTACATTGATGACTGTATCGGCACCGCCTCTTGCTCCCCAGAGGAGCTCGAACAGTTCATCCACTTCACCAACACCTTCCATCCCAACCTTCAGTTCACCTGGGCCATCTCCAGCACATCCCTCACCTTCCTGGACCTCTCAGTCTCCATCTCAGGCAACCAGCTTGTAACTGATGTCCATTTCAAGCCCACCGACTCCCACAGCTACCTGGAATACACCTCCTCCCACCCACCCTCCTGCAAAAATTCCATCCCCTATTCCCAATTCCTCCGCCTCTGCCGCATCTGCTCCCACGATAAGACATTCCACTCCCGCACATCCCAGATGTCCAAGTTCTTCAAGGACCGCAACTTTCCCCCCACAGTGATCGAGAACGCCCTTGACCGCATCTCCCGTATTTCCCGCAACACATCCCTCACACCCCGCCCCCGCCACAACCGCCCCAAGAGGATCCCCCTCGTTCTCACACACCACCCTACCAACCTCCGGATACAACGCATTATCCTCCGACACTTCCGCCATTTACAGTCCGACCCCACCACCCAAGACATTTTTCCATCCCCTCCCCTGTCAGCTTTCCGGAGAGACCACTCTCTCCGTGACTCCCTTGTTCGCTCCACACTGCCCTCCTAC